>NC_064873.1:11788703-12053703 GCF_943734745.1 Anopheles darlingi | reverse complement strand
ATTCAGCCTACGATGATTTACATAGTCACATGGTAGATCATAACTAAAAGCACCGCACTTCAAATTTATTCAAAGGTCAATCGATCAGATCGAGGGTCTTTCTTCTCTCTCGGACATTCTCGGTGATCATTCCAATCGCAAGCCGTTCCTGATAGATGTGTTGGTATTGTTTTCTATTACTATTCGGTTACTGCTCCTTTATATGTTTGTGCATGCAATTCCGATCGTTTACCATTCATAACCCGCTACGTTGAAAATCGTCAATGATAAGAGGCACGTAAATCAATAATCAAAAATTTATATAATTTTAGATCAATTCAAATACTTCACAACTGAATGAGTTTTTATAATTGTTTCATGTAAATTGACTTGTGAAACTTAAAGCAACTTCTTGATTAACTAATGACTTGATTGAACTTAAGAAATTGTTAAGAAAATTAAAACCAACAGTAGACACACCAATAAAAAATGGTAACGATTTCTGCAGCGTTGCCGATCCCAGCGTTATCATTCCACCGCAGGCTCTCTCTCTCTCTCCCTCTCTCTCTCTCTCTCTCTCTCTCTCTCACTCTCTCTCTCTTTCTCTCGTTCTTCTATTGTTTTTATTCGCAACTATATAACTTTCCCACCCATCACTCTGCTCTGCAAGATGTACGGAATGGAGGGTGGTGGTGGTGGATAGGTGAAAGAAGCAATTTAAAGGATATTAAATAAAACCAACCTATTTAGAGACCATCAAAACCTAGGAAACGATACCCATATTGCCCTAGGACGTATTTTAAGGATTGGGGTTGTATGGAAGCTCCCCTTTCCCCTCATCCGATGTAGACCAAATTTTGTCCCATAGTTTCTCAGATGACCATCAGAAATTGTGCAAGTTTTAATGGTATTCGGTTCATAACTTGCGGAGTAATGAATGTTTTTAACAATCGAGTGTTAGAGATAGGCATCAAGGAAGGTAGCGGGGGGTTTCTAACCATGCCTATAGCACTCACCGGCCCCAAAAACCCCCACATACCAAATTTGGAGTCAATCGGTCCAGTAGTTTCGGAGTCTATACCGGACATCCGGACAGACACATTCATTTTTATATATATAGAAGAAGAAGATAGAAGATAGAAGATTTCACGATGGGCATTAACTTAAAAAAATTTGGTTTATGGGACAATCACTGTGAATGTTGAATTGCTTTGAGCTATGTGTGACGCGCGGATTTTAAAATCCGCCATCTATGTTGTTTCGATAAATCAAAATATATTACACAATATTCTTGTGCGATTCACCTTCATTACAAACATAAAAGTATGCTTTGGAATTACTTGAAATAAGCCATTGAGCGAGACGCGCGGCGTAGCTTTAAAGCAAAGAACGTGGCATCCTAGTGGTGACTAAAGGATGAGCGGTGGTCCCAATAAGAAGCAAAGGCAATCTAGGGCCCTCGGTTTGTAGGTAAGTGCACTTGTGTGATTTAGATTTTCATGATTTAAATAACAAAAAAACAGGGGAAATTAATATTTCTTGAAGGGAACGCTGAGCTAAATTTAATCCCATTGATTCCTGCGTCTGCTTTCTTTTAGGCAGTGGCGCTCCGAAAGAAAAGAAAAAATGTGAGCGACTACAGTGCTACTTCTCCAGTCAGCTCTCAAAGCGACTCGTGTTTTCGTCTCTACCGCTTCGATTTACATTTTGTGAATGATGTTGGATTCACGCCGCTCTCCAGCAGAAGAGCATACGTAAAATGGGGTAGGCCACGCATGTTGGCCGGGCTCGTGGAATAATGAATCTGGGAATCGACGAAACGTTTTTTCGACGTTTTCCACGAAACAATTTCGGAAAAGTATGCACAGCGTGATGGTTGACACTGAGAGCAGGATGATGGATCCGAAGCTGTGATGCAGGCAGGAGCATAACTCAAAACACATTACAGATCGTTAGCGAAGGGTGACATGTAGCCGGTTGGCTGGCTTGTATATGAGATTGGCACACCACACAGGAAGGTGTGACTAAACCATGCTCACGGTTTACCAAGTCCAACGGTTGACCGACCGGGTAGCTACAACAGCCACAGCAGCAACACGTCTCCATTGGACCATGGCGCTTCGTATATCCTACTAAACCGACGTTAAGTGCTCGGCAGGACTTTCACCTGTCGCCGTGGCTATGATCGAAGGCAACTCACGCATACACCACCACATGCACTAGTATCACAATTATCTCATCACCGTCACAAACATCAAGGACCATCAGAGCATAAACAACATCAAGCAATACGGCGTGCTTTGCGAGGAGTTGCGAGCTGGCCTTTCATTTGCTAGTAGTAAAGAGTGTTTGGGTCAACGAAATAACTACTAACGCTGCAATTAATCAATAAAATATCCAATAAGGGTTAGGTTTTTGCGTACCACACACGCCTCGTGCTGCTGCCGATCCACCCTCATTCGACTCCATACAGCTTCGATACATACAGCTTTCGGAGCCAGTGCATAAGCATACACGGTCCACCGGTTCACGGTCGACGAGCACCAGCGCCGGTCTGCGATGCTCTACTCTGAGATGACCATGAGTGCGAGTGTTTGCGTAGTTGCGCATAAAATAGCGAATAATAGCTCCAGTCACGTCGGAACGATGGTGGGAAGTGCTGTATTATTACGATCAGAAAGTATCAGCCTTGTACGCCCGGGGACCGAGGCGAAGAAATTCGCTCCGCTGACTAACCAAATCAAAGTAGCCGATGGCACTGCAGCCAGCAGATTAAAACCGCCCGTAAAGGAAATGGCTTTTGTTTTGCCGGCGAACTCGTTGAGTTCGCCGAGACAAAGTCTCCAATGCGCGATGATTAGATGATGATACCGGCATGGCCAGAACTATGAACCCCTTTTGCAAGCGAATCGGGATCAACCCCGTTTTCCGTGTTGACGAATTTCCGGTGTAGCTATAACCACTTTCCCTGCCAGCACAATTTCCTTCGCTTCCGACGATCGTTTCTATCATATCCGGGTGGGAGAAGAAGGAAAAAAATCACCGACTCTCCTTGAAGCAGAATGGTGGATGCGTCTCTAGGGCGTTACCATACCGGGGAGTGATAGTGATAATAGTGTTAATAGACTTACCATAATCATCGTCGTCCGAAAGCACCACCGTATGAAGCTGGGACAGGGGCTGCTGTTGGTTGATGTGATTGTTCAGCTCGAGTTCCGTGTCAGTTTCACCATAGTTCACGTGGTTCCGGTTAGCATCCTCATCGAGTCCAGGATTCACCGTCAACGATGCTGTGTGCCGTGCCGTTGGTACTGGCACTGGCGTGTGGTCAACCATCGGCTCGGTCTGCGCAAAGTGCCCATTGCTTTTCAGTTGATTGTTGTTGTTATTGTTGTTGATGATGTGATTACCACTGCGTTTGGTACCGCTATCGACGACCCTGGTGCCGGTGCTCGTCATATAGCCCCAGCGGTTACCATTGCCGTCTTCATTGCTCCTGTCTGCCAACGTATTGCAGTTGTCCGCTGTTCCCCACCAGCCCAGGATCGCGAGTTGATCGCCAGCGTAAGCGGCCACTGTCGGCGTCTTGGCTTCGACTCGCGACTGTGTATCATCTGATTCGACACTCAGCCGTCCGTACGCCTTACGTGATGGACGGGGATTACTTTTCTCTAGGTACGGCATGTGAGTAATGAGAAATTGTTAGCAATAGATACAGTGGTGTTCGAATTAATAAGAGCAAAACTTTGATTTCACTTGTACGGCTCATATCTAGTATTTGTAAAGGATTTATGGCCAATTCTGATTTTTTCATTAATGTACTAGTAATAACGAAGAGAAATGGCTCAAATGGTTATCAGTGCAGCCTTTGTTTATCGATCAAGACAGTCGTTTGATAAACAGTGCTAAATCTGGTTGTTCGAAATAATAAGAGCCCAAATCGGAAAAGATACTTTATCAGTCTCTCTGTTGCACAAAAGCCATCCAACGGTATATTTCTGTTGCTAATTGAAATGTAGATGATGTTTAAAGATTTTTTTCATAAATAGGACCATTGAATTTTCCGTAGTTTTCAATTAAGATGGGCAGAGCGAAGCATACCGCGCCGGAGGAACGAGAGCACATCAAACGGTTGATTGAAAGTGGAAAAACGTATCGCGAGGTGCAGGAAATAATGCAGTGTTCTTCGTCAAAGGTTACCAACGCACTCCGGTGGCTACCACAGGCTGAAACTCGTGGTAGAAAATGAGCAACGACCGCCCATACCGACCGTCATATGGTTCGTGTGAGGAAAAACAATCCTTTTGTGACCTCACGTGTTTTGAAACAGGATTTGAACCTGTCAATGAGCACTGCAACCATTCGTAAAAGGTTGATAGAAGTCAAACTGCCGGCTCGGAGCCCCAGAAAAGTTCCCCTGCTTACAGCGCGGATCATTCTTAATAGGTTGAATTTCGCAAAATCACACATTAATTGGCCGGTCGAGAAATGGCGCAATATTTTGTGGTCAGATGCATGTAAAATCGAACTGTTTGGCTCCAGTGGTAAACGACAGCATGTACGCCGCCCCCCAGGGGGCGAATTACTTCCGCAGTACACGGTAAAAACCGTTAAGTATGGTGGTGGCAAACTGATGATATGGGGTTGTTTTTCTTACTATGAAACTGGGCCAATATTTCGTATCCCAGTAATCATGGATTCGCGAGGATATGTGAACATGTTGGAAAATGTTCTTCTTTCATATGCCGAGGAAGATATGCCGCTTAAATGGATCTTCCAGTAGGAAAACGGTCCAAAACACACAAGCAGGCGCGCCAAAGCATGGTTTACCGAGAAACATATTGATGTCTTAGATTGGCCGGCACAATCTCCCGACCTCAATCCAATTGAAAACTTATGGTGTGACATTAAAAAAGCCGTTTATGATGCCAAACCATCAAATGCGCAAGAATTGTGGACCACAGTTCGCCAAATCTGGGAAAATATCCCCGAATCAAAATGTCGAGCATTGGTTGCCTCTATGCCACGTAGATGTGCTGCTGTAATAAAAAAAAAGGGGTGCACTACAAAGTACTGATGTTTGCAATAAGTATTATGGAAGGAATAAATCGTTTTCCTTTATTTTTGTGCATGTTTTTGTAACATTTATGTTTTGCTCTTATTATTTCGAACACCCCTCGTATCGAAAATTATTTTTTTCTATATTATAATTCATCATTACAGAACAAAATATAGCTCATTGTTCTGATATTTCAAGAGGGATTCCAACTGTAGCGAAAATTAGAATATAAAAATCATGTAACTCACGAGCCGTGGCCACACGGGGCGAAAACTCTAGCGCAAACGAAAAAATTAATGCCAAAACTTTTGCGCTTCGATATGTTTACATGGCCGGGTTGAGGAAATTAAAATCGTTTTTTTGAAGAAAAGGATTGAATACACTAGCAATGATCACTCACTGTCGATGTAAACCACAAAAAGAACATATTGTGAGCCCTACCGTTTGCAAAAAGCTTTTACGCTAGGTTTTACGCTCCACGGACCAATAATCGTTTGACAGCATGTAAACGGCAAGCGTAAACGTTTTGGCATTAATTTTTTCGTTTGCGCTAGAGTTTTCGCCCCGTGTGGCCACGGCTACGTAATCACGATTTTTTCGCGTTTAAAGGCCCGCTCTTATTAATTCGAACACCACTGTATATGAAAAGAGTGCTACCGGCTGAAATCGAACGTCTGTTACGGCTAGCCATCCGCCTGCTTAATTTCCCACCCATTATTTGCAGTGTCAAACGAACATTGAAGTTATTTGGTACCTGCTACCTGGTTGGGGCAAGTTGGGGACTGGGTTGGCTTGCCTCACCGATGCAAATACACAGTGAGCAAGGGTCCTGCTAGTACGGGTTCTCTTCTACACAGTTCCCCACTTTGGGAATACAATATTCTTAAAAAGCGATTTTCAAACCCAACCTACAAACTTTGTAATGATTTCTGTGGAAGTGTGTAGATTGTAAAAAGCTTTCTGCATTCCCGTGGGAAGGAGTCAGGCGCACACAGGTTTAGCAAAGTGCTGCGAGTGGTATAGAAGAGAAGTTTCCGTTAGTTACGAACCAATATAAAGTAAAAGTAATTACTTATCGCGGCTGCCGGATGCGACAGCCCGGTAGTAGTGTATTGAAAGATGTTTTTGATGTTTTTGAGACGATATTGTATGATGGTTTTTACTTATGTACTACTTTGATGGAATGAATCGATGATGCTTGTTTTTTTTTATAAGCATTTGTGAATTGTATTTATTGCCTACATAGAATAAAGTGTACTGTGAGGGGGGTTCTAGGTTGATAATTAAGGCGTAGACACAGGATGCAGATCCATTGAGCAGGATGGTGATAATTAATTTTATAACAAGTTTTCCAGCTTTGCTGCACACCAACCATTTGAGTTTGAGCGCAACTGCATCGTTTAAGATAAGGTGTACTAGCTTCTACTCTCTCTCTCTCTCTCTCTCTCTCTCTCTCTCTCTCTCTCTCTCTCTCTCTCTCTCTTTCTCTCTCTCTTTCTCTCTCTCTCTTTTCTTTCTTTCTCTCTCTCTTATGCAACGATGGTTGGGAAACGAGCTCATTGCTGATCCGTTCCGTTCGTCACAAAGCACGTCTCTGTCCATTAGGATGAGTTGATCGATGAGCCTGGGCCGATGGAGGTACTTCTAGAGGTACCATCCTGGCAAGTAATTTGAGGCAAACTACGAGGAACAGTTTCAGATGACGTTAAATATAAAATCTGCACAAATGCTCATTTACTTGCACATAAATCCATAATTAATGGATGAACTCTTATTGCCAGCCATCTCATCAACTCTGTAACGCATTTCAAGTCCTACGGCTTGAGATATATACGCTCCATTATCAATCAAGCACGACTATTCGATTAGTTCACTATGATCTTACGTTTTTTTTGGCATGGTAACTTTGTGAACCATTCCTTCCATACTCTGCATACCCCTCGTTCACCATTCATAAGACCGCTAGCATAGAATTAGCTAGTTATTATACCTACGTCCTATTCTCCTACCCATCAGAAAAAGGATTACATTTTGTACTAATGTAAAATAAAATAATTTCAAATTTGCAAAATAATAGAGATAGCTATTACAGCATGCCAAATGCTTGGAAGTGGTAGTTTATTGGATCTTGGAAAGTGATAAAATATTTTTTTTATGATTCGCTGTAATATTCAGTTATGTTATATACATATGTTTTTGGTTTGTTGAAGCCGAAGTGTGTAGGTAGGAAGTAACCATAGCAATTCGAAGTGCCACGGTTCTTAGCACCGTGTTCCGCAAATAAAGGGAATCAATCAAGTCAAATGTCGAACCTTACTCCCAGTTGATGATTGTATTCAGTACGATGGACCATTTTAAATAAAGTTTCAACAGAGTGTCAGTTTATTTGCTGGATTTTTTAGAGTGATCCTTTTTTATTTGTATCCAGGTAGGCTGCAATGATACAGGTTTCATTGAACCTCAAGAATTAAATTGATATTGTTCATGCTCTCTAGCCGCCTAGCCATGCGTGTACACAGTTGATTGCAACTACATATATTAGTACTCTTTCAGTGCCTAATTCCGCGCAAAACCAAGCGTTATCTTAATCATTACAAAAAATACCGCATGCCAAACTATCGTGCCTGAAATTTAGAATACTCGTAGACACGCACGATGCCTGTGAATGTGGACGTACCCACGAGAAGGAATTTACTAGCGGTTCTTATGACAATTAGTAATGATATTGAATTGTTCCATTCGCTCTTATCTTTTACATAATACCAATCTCTCCGCCAAGCCAATAGGCGACTCGATATTAACTTCTACATATGATCGATATTAACTTCTAGCTATAGTTACATAAAAACCAAACAAGTTGAGAAAAACATAGCTTATTTAGGCTTTATTTTAGGCCCTACTTGCTCGTGCATTCACATGTGAGTTATTGTAGTTGGATTCACGATTTCACAGGGTAGTTTCAAATTACGGTGCATATAGTAGCTCGCTTACCCGAATTACTGCTATGATTCGACCCCGTCTTTGCTGTGTTTTCGTTACCGTTGATGGAACTGAATAGGTTGACCGCACCAGTGCGCCGCAGAATCCAGAACATCGTTGCCGGCGTAACTTGCGCAACACCAAAACTAGCTCTCTACTCAAAGGAATGATGAAATCGCACGTGCTAGCACTTGGTACAAGTAATGAACGCTCTAATTAATGCTCTCGCCAAGTTTTTGCTGGTCATGAATGGGGGTTGGCAGGGGCACTCGCATTCTATTGCATTGATTGAGTGTAGATGAAGTGCCCACGGATAGCTGCACTGTGAACTACACCACCACAGTATACACCAGTTGCTGATATTCAAATTAAGAAAATGTCTAGGATAATGCCTAAACTAGAAATTTGCGAGGTATCTGAACAGATACTTGAATCACGGATATCACGGATGTTTTGAACGCTACAGCTAGCTATGAATCAATGCAAATGATATGATTTAAGATAGTGTACGCCGACCCGGCAGCCGTGACTGTCCTGGGGGTCCTGACATAGCTTGCGCGTGAGTCCGTACGCACGAACCCCCCAAATCTGAGAAATTGAAACCCCGAGCAACATCCAGAGACGAGAGCATAATTTTGAAATGAACACTAAAATAAACATTCCAGCCGAACAGAATGAACACCATTCCCTAAGGGGTAAAAAACCGGGGTAAAACGGAAGAGGTAAAACGGAGGTAAAACGGAAGGTAAAACGGAAGAATAGCCCCCGTGAACTTCTCGCTTAACTGTCATTGTGGGATTTCGCCGCTATATGTTGGCAACTCTACTAAAAAGTCAACCTACCAAATGCGCCAGAAAGAGAAAGACCAAACTTTGAAAGAACGGCACAACAATAGCTCACCACAGGCGAATTTAAAGTAGGGGCGAAGATTTTTGAAAACTCAAATTCAAATCCAACGGGCACGCAGCAACATACACGACGTGTAAATTATGATTCTTTTGGAAAAAACCCACTATTAACACCTGCTATCACGTGAGTGTTGTTTTGTTCACGGGATTAAGACTACAAAACATAAATCAAGGTATTAGCAGAGGGATGAGGAGGCATTTTATGCAATAGACTTTTGTTTATCATTTCAGAAGTGTTTTCCAGCCCTCCCCGTCCTTCTAAGTATCCTTATTTTCGTTTTAAAGTTTTCCACCACCGTCAACCAAAGCTCTTGTAGAACGGTGTTGCGCTTCAGCATCGAGTAAAGCGGAGCTAGCAACTGCTGGTTGGACGCAGTATTCCAACTTAAGCGCATGCTCCCATCGCTTTTCCATTTTGTCGGAATACAATGAATAGAGTTGAAATTATTACAATTAATTCCATGAGAAACGCTCCACATGATCATCGTTGCGCATGCTTTGTTTACCAACAAAGCGACCATGCTGTGAAAGAACGGCAGAGCGTAATATGATTATCTCTCTCACTCCAGTGGTTTAAGCATGCGCTATGTCGTTCATACATTTAGTACGTTTGGGACGAAACAGCTGATCGATAAGTGAGCCCTTTCTCTTTCTTTTCTAGCTACATCTCTTTCTGTCATGTTGAATTTTATCGTTTTAGGAACGTATACAAGGGTGGGTTGAAAAGTCGGCGATAATTAAAATGAACTTTCGCCCGAAAAAAACGATAAAAAGAACTTTTTATCGTTTTTTTCGGGCGAAAGTTCATTTTAATTATCGCCGACTTTTCAACCCACCCTTGTATACGCTCCTAAAACGATAAAATTCAACATGACAGAAAGAGATGTAGCTAGAAAAGAAAGAGAAAGGGCTCACTTATCGATCAGCTGTTTCGTCCCAAACGTACTAAATGTATGAACGGCATAGCGCATGCTTAAACCACTGGAGTGAAAGAGATAATCATATTACGCTCTGCCGTTCTTTCACAGCACGGTCGCTTTGTTGGTAAACATAGCATGCGCAACGATGATCATGTGGAGCGTTTCTCATGGAGTTAATAGTAATAATTTCAACTCTATTTATTGTATTCCGACAAAATGGAAAAACGATGGGAGCATTCGCTTTAGCTGGAACACTGCGTCCAACCAGCAGCTGCTAGCCCCGCTATACTCGATGCTGAAGCGCAACACCGTTCTACAAGAGCTTTGGTTGACGGTGAGGAAAACTTTAAAACGAAAATAAGGATATTTAGAAGGACGGGGAGGGACTGGAAAACACTTCTGAAATGATAAACAAAAGTCTATTGCATAAAATGCCTCCTCATCCCTCTGCTAATACCTTGATTTATGTTTTGTAGTCTTAATCCCGTGAACAAAACAACACTCACGCGATAGCAGGTGTTAATAGTGGGTTTTTTCCAAAAGAATCATAATTTACACGTCGTGTATGTTGCTGCGTGCCCGTTGGATTTGAATTTGAGTTTTCAAAAATCTTCGCCCCTACTTTAAATTCGCCTGTGGTGAGCTATTGTTGTGCCGTTCTTTCAAAGTTTGGTCTTTCTCTTTCTGGCGCATTTGGTAGGTTGACTTTTCAGTAGAGTTGCCAACATATAGCGGCGAAATCCCACAATGACAGTTAAGCGAGAAGTTCACGGGGGCTATTCCAAGGTACTTTAAAAAGACAGGTAGCATCTTAACCGCTTTGACAGGTCACCATTTTGAATTTGTTTGACATTCATAGGAGGGCGCTTTTATAAACAAAACCACGTGAGTTTCAAGAAGAAGAAGAAGAAGATATGGGCAAGTTTGGTGGTTTTATCAGGGAAAGTACCTGATTTCACTCTTTTTCGAATGTTTAAATGATTCATCTCTCTATTTAAGATCATTCGAGAGACCGAGTTGTGTTTTACAGCGAGTGAGCACGGTCCAGGAACGCTAGCTAGCTCTTGTTCTAGGCCGGGTGGCAAGACCTACGGACCGATAACACTAGGAAGAATTTTGAGAATATTTGCATAAACTTTAACTTTCGTGCCACTTTTCGTGAATTTTAACTGTCGTAATACCACAGAAAAGCGAAAACAGCTCCGAAAAGAGCGTTCCCGAAGTAAACATCCCACCATCCCGTGAATGTCAAACTCTGAAGTTTTTTCTAAAATAAAATCGGGGATTTGTTCTGGATAAAGCTACCTGTCTTTTTAAAGTACCTTGGGCTATTCTTCCGTTTTACCGTTTTACCAAAACGGAAGAATAGCCCCCGTGAACTTCTCGCTTAACTGTCATTGTGAGATTTCGCCACTATATGTTGGCAACTCTACTAAAAAGTCAACCTACCAAATGCGCCAGAAAGAGAAAGACCAAACTTTGAAAGAACGGCACAACAATAGCTCACCACAGGCGAATTTAAAGTAGGGGCGAAGATTTTTGAAAACTCAAATTCAAATCCAACGGGCACGCAGCAACATACACGACGTGTAAATTATGATTCTTTTGGAAAAAACCCACTATTAACACCTGCTATCACGTGAGTGTTGTTTTGTTCACGGGATTAAGACTACAAAACATAAATTAAGGTATTAGCAGAGGGATGAGGAGGCATTTTATGCAATAGACTTTTGTTTATCATTACAGAAGTGTTTTCCAATCCCTCCCCGTCCTTCTAAGTATCCTTATTTTCGTTTTAAAGTTTTCCTCACCGTCAACCAAAGCTCTTGTGTTGCGCTTCAGCATCGAGTATAGCGGGGCTAGCAGCTGCTGGTTGGACGCAGTGTTCCAGCTAAAGCGCATGCTCCCATCGTTTTTCCATTTTGTCGGAATACAATAAATAGAGTTGAAATTATTACTATTAACTCCATGAGGAACGCTCCACATGATCATCGTTGCGCATGCTATGTTTACCAACAAAGCGACCGTGCTGTGAAAGAACGGCAGAGCGTAATATGATTATCTCTTTCACTCCAGTGGTTTAAGCATGCGCTATGCCGTTCATACATTTAGTACGTTTGGGACGAAACAGCTGATCGATAAGTGAGCCCTTTCTCTTTCTTTTCTAGCTACATCTCTTTCTGTCATGTTGAATTTTATCGTTTTAGGAGCGTATACAAGGGTGGGTTGAAAAGTCGGCGATAATTAAAATGAACTTTCGCCCGAAAAAAACGATAAAAAGTTCACGGGGGCTATTCTTCCGTTTTGCCCCAAAAGCCGTGGCCACACGGAGCGAAAATTTGCGCGCAAATTTACAAATTAATGCCAAATCGTTTACGCTTCGATATGTTTACGTGGCCGGGTTGAGGAAATTAAAATCGTTTTGTGGAAGAAAAGGATTGAACACACTAGCAATGATCACTATCTATCAATGTAAACCACAAATAGAACATATTGCGAGCCCTTCCGTTTGCAAACAGCTTTTACTCTAGGTTTTACGCTCCACGGACCTATAATCGTTTGACAGCATGTAAACGGCAAGCGTAAATGTTTTGGCATTAATTTTTTCGTTTGCGCTAGAGTTTTCGCCCCGTGTGGCCACGGCTAAAAACTTTGGGAGAGCGGAAAAAACATGGTAAAAAGCCGAAGCAGGCCTCATAAACGGGTATTCTACGTGCGTGCGTGGAAATAGCGCGCCCGTGTGTGTGTGTGTGTGTTGTGTAGTCTTCTCCTATAGTTCTTGTTCTTTGTTTTGGTCTATGGTTGGAGATAGGAAACCCGTTCCGAGTGCAGAAATCACTATAAAAAAGTAAGAAATTGTTATTATTTTTCATTTTTGTAAAAGTCGCAAAGCATTTTGTTCTGCATGATTTCGGCGGGGTATTTAAAGCACCTTGGTATAAAGAGTATTTTTAAGGAATCGCATGTTGACAGAGCGTTGTGACGTCAGGGAAAGAAGATAGACGTGGCCGACCGTCCCGAACATCACTAGCGGATACCAAATCCTCTTCAAAAACATCAGTCAAAAGTCAAAACACCAGTCAAAAACAACATGGGCCTTTGCAAATGTCCTAAACGCCAAGTAACGACACAGTTTTGCTTCGAGCATCGGGTGAACGTGTGCGAGAACTGCATGATCGTAAACCATACCACGGTAAGACTATATACGATGAGGCTAGTAAATATTCCTGCTGATGTTTTTCACTCACGTTCTTTTATAACGCAACAACAATCAACACTTCCGGAACTAGTGCACCGTTCAATCATACATCCAGTGGCTGAAGGATAGCGATTTTGGGTCCAATTGTACGCTTTGCGGTAGCCCCAGGAACACCGATGATTGCGTCCGGCTAATATGTTACCGTATGTACTGTGGTATTAAAGATTTGATAATCGGCACTGACCCCCATATTTTTATGCGTTGTAGACGTATTTCATTGGAAATGCTTGAATGCAAGACAGCAGCTGTTGCCGGAAAACACTGCTCCAGGAGGTCATACCTGTCCAACATGTAACGATCCTATATTTCCACCCGGCAACCTTGTCTCTCCAGTGGCCGATGTGCTACGAGTACGGCTAGGGCAGGTCAATTGGGGCAGGAATGAACTAGGTTTACCCTTGGTAGGCTCCCGAATTTATAACACCAGATCAGGCAATACCAATAATGGATTCCTTTCAGCTGCATGATGAGCACGACCTTAGAAGCGGCTACCAGGGTGCCGTGTCCAACGTTGGAGCAGCAGTAGCAACGAGCCACATTAGTTCCATTGCGATTACGCAAAATCGATCGATCAATACTGCAGCACTAGTCCGCAAGGAGGGCACCGAAACACCACATTCGATAGTCAACCTCGATCCGTATGTCAATACCGGTATGTGGCATTAATAGTATTGCAATTTGATCTTAAGCTTGAGTAGTCAGAAAACAGAAGAATAATCTTCTGCATCTCTTCTACATCTTCTATCTCTCTACTATTATCTCTTCCACCTGGTAGCAAACAGTCGACGTATAACGCTAATGTCGCGTGAATCACCGATTGGTGGTTCCGATCGGGATGACAACAAATATAAGCGCCGAACGCCGCAGGAAATTTTCTCTCGCTGGTCTCGCCGATTGTATGCACCTACGGTGAAACCGATCTGGCGAAAGTCGTGGTTTCTGATTACCACCGGTTTGATTGGGTTTCTCTGTATCGTTTACGTGATGGCCACGCTCGGGCGCAGCGGTGCTGATGATGATATTGGTGGCTTCGTCCCGAATCGCAATTTGCCGCGAGCCGAAGAGTGATAGTATATACTACGGTCATCCAAAGCGCCTTTTGTTAATGAGCAGCGAATTAGGCGAACCAACCGACCTAATGAAGGAATAGGATTCATACCTCTTTGTTATGCTATAATGCTGAATCCAGAACGAAACAAAAGCGGATCATCATTCCTACCTAGGCCGGAATTATTTCTATTTTTTCAGCACTACTTGAGCTTAGCATGTGCGATGAAAGCTACCAACTAAAACTATGTCAAATATATTTAATCAAATATTTCAGAGCCTCGTTTCCTTAACCCATGCGACTAGTTTCACGTTGATCGCTAATATTGCAGTCTACCAAATCGCCGATCAAAACCCTCAATCAACCCTCAGGCGCATAAGCTAGTAGAACATCAACTCGTCAACACAATCAAATCTCCGAATAAGCATGTGTATTATCCAAACAGAGAAAGAAAACCAAAGTCGTATGCTTAACGCACTTTTATTGTGGCTTATACATGCTGGTCGAAAAAGAGAAAATAACTGTTATATGTGCGTTCTTGCGACGCGCATAAATGTTATTATTAATCGAGCATGCATTATGGTATAAATACAACAAACACTCACAGTAGTCTGTTGGTATGGAGCTAAACCAATGTGTTCGTTACGGTAATTCCTTTTTTCCATATCTTATCTTCTTTTTACGTGAGCTACCCTGGGTATTTAGTATTGAATTCCTCATAAACTACGGCATCGTGGAAACTGTTTTAAATATCTTTAAGATCGAACTATCACCTATTCCAAACTGAATACTGTTTGTAAAGTTCTAAAACAAGTAATACATCGTAGAAGTTAGTGCAAGACGAAAGCTGAACGTAAGCTGGTGCAACCCGAAGGCAGTAAGGTGATCGGACAGAACCGTCAACCTTCCTTCACGTCGTCTATACATTCCCAGCATTGGTACAAAGTTTAACTTTAAATCGCATGAACACTCGTACACGTTAACAGAGTTAATCTGCGCTAACAGCTAAAACAGTCTCCAAAAAATAGTATGAATGTTGATGTTGGCTTCCATTCCTGTTTCCTTATCTGCCGCCTTCGAACAAATCTTAAGTTTGCTTAAAACTACGAGGCTTCTACAAGACTACTTCTATACAGCGCGCAACTGCATAATCACATCGGACAACGCAATTTTGACCAAACTTGGGGCATGCGGTCACGTTGACTATTGCTATATCCGTAACAGTTTGTTTGGTATCGGGTACGGTCGAAAAGCGTATAAATGTTTAAAGCGCCACCACAACAAATGAATAAATGAAAGACACTAATTGACTTTCTTAAAACCAGGTGCGCTGGTATGGCCACATTGAACTCCGGTGGCATGACGATTGCAGCCGATTAAAAAGGCACAGCGTTTACTCGTTTTTTTTTTTTTCGATGCGAGGCATATTTGGTTCACAGTACTGTCCATCATTACGATTGTTGATGGCTACGAACTTTTCTTACTATCACTATTCTTTTTAAAATTTTTGAAAGTTTAACTGTGACTGTTCGAGTCTCTGAACCTATTAAAAAGTTTTTGACTTTAAGTGAAATCACGCACGCGCTTTTCCGTAGTATATTACGGGTGAGCGAAGTCGCCACCGCTAATACATATTAAAGTTCAAATCTTTGATCAGCTGAACGAGAAAATGTTGCAGCTGATGGTAAGAGCGCGAACGCCAGTAGATGTTGTTGAGAATCTGCTCCTTAGCCAACAGGATTGACTTCTCAATCGTAGGCAGTCCCAGCTGCTTGGCCTTGTACGCGAACCGATCGAATCGCTCTTTGTGGTGCGGTTTGTTCATCAGCAGAGTGACCGAGTCGATCATTTTCGACAGCGTCGAGAATCCATCACCATAGCTGAAATCGTAAAGCAACAATCGCTCAATATTAATAGAATGGTAAATTTCTTAAAATCTCGGCTGGCAAACTTACTAAGCATTGATGTCGGCAATGTTCTCGTAGAGGAAATTAAATGCAATATCGCTACCAGCGAAGTTGGTGGCCACAGCCTGGAAGGCGCGTACACCATCCTGCTTCAAAATGCCGGATGCTGGACTGATGGTCATATTCAGATACCTACAGGAGAGCAGAGTGTGATTTACACGCACAAGTTAAAGAGATTTCTACATTCGCAGAACAAACACTCACTTAGATAGCAGCCATGGTTTCACGGTGCAACCCAAGGCGTTGAGAATAATTTCCTTCTCAGACGCACTGTCCGTATCTTGATAACGCTTAAAGGCAAAGTTCCACTCCGGGACGCCACCGTCGCGTAGCGATGTACAGTAAATAGTCTCTTTAAGGCTGGGCGGTATACGATTGTCGCGGAAATCGGTCATCCAGCGACGGAACAGCGTTTGCGCCTGAACTGAGCACTTGTCGATGCCATAGTGGCAGGCGAGATTAACCACGCGCTCGCGGTGTATCATATCCTGGTGGCTATCCTCGGCACGGTCCTCGAACCCAACCGCATCGAACGCTGGACGCAATGTCGATCGCATCACTGCCAGCAACGTCTCATATGCTGGTTCACGCGACATCATGTTGTTGATGTAGGCTAACGACCGGGAAAGGGCCGCCCAAGCTGGAATGTCGCGATACTGCTGCGTAACAACTAGTATCAGCGTTAGCGGTATGTCGTACTGTATGTACTCAGCCCGGGCTAGCTGAAACGCATCATCAACCAACTGCATACGTGTGAGCGGCGGCAACTTAGCGAAGTTGTTCGTCAGTTTTTTCCAGGAGGCATAGTCGTAGTTCACGCGATAGTATCCGGCCCGGTCGGCGTTGGCGTAGAGGTATTCGTCCGATTCTATCGCGATTTGTAGCTGGATGGTCGCATTCTCGTAGGGGAACCAGTGAACTTTGAGTGGCTCGTGTGCGCGTTGCGACTCAGCCACAATAGTTAGGGGAATGTACCAGCGTGTATCGTCGCTGGAATTTCGCGACGGCAGCAAATAGCGTTGCTGCGAGATGGTGAGTCTGCTGCCATTTCGTTCAAAGGTGATAACCGGATAACCGGGCTGCAGCGTCCACGTTTCCATGATTTGTTTCACGTCTAGATCGGTGGGTAGCGTTCTGGCCCGATGCCCTTCAGCGGTCAGGATATCCCACAGGTCGTCCTGCACCGCATTATCAAACTGGTACTTTTGCAGATACTCGTGAATGCCCCGCTTAAACGCAATGTCTCCAAGAAAGCTATCCATCATACGCACGATGGCTGCACCCTTACTGTACGAGATCGGATCGAAAATTCGCCGGATATCGGAAGGCGTATTGACGGGGAACGAGATAGGATGGGAGTTACGGTCCGAGTCCTTCTCAAACGCTTCCTGCAACTCCTTCTGCACAAAGGATTCAAACATATGCCAGCGTTTTTCATTCTACAACAACAAGCGGATATTTGAAGGCATATTACATCGCACTCGCGCATAGCAACTACACTTACGGCGTTCAAGGCAATGTAGCTGATGTAAGTAGCAAAGCCCTCCTTTAGCCACAGATCGTTCCACCAGCGAGGGGTCACCAAGTTGCCAAACCACTGGTGGGCTAGCTCATGCGCTACCACCGACGCGACTGCTTCCATATGCTTTGCCGACGAGCTTCGGTTGTCATCTTCCGGCACTAGCAAGGCTGATTCTCTGTCGTGGCCCCCAGGTAAGAAAAATGGATACAAATGTTAGAAGGAACCCGGTTCACTGGCCTGAAGGAATACTTTACACTCCTTACCTGAATGTGATCAAGCCCCAGTTTTCCATTGCACGGAAGCCAAAGTCCGGCACGGCGACGAGATCGAGTTTGGACAGGTGGTAGGGCATCCCGAAGTATGTCTCAAGGAATGGTAGCAAGCGCATGGTCAGCCGGTGCACGTAGCTCCCCTGTTGGCGCACCTCCGCCCGCGTCCAAACGTTTACTATTGGTTTAAATCCTTCGGAGCGCTGAGCGAGCTGCAGGTTGGACGTGATGAAAGCCACTAGGTAGGTGGACATGCGTGGCGTGATGGCGAAGTCCTCACGCACGAAATCCGGAGCACGACCAACATCGTACAGGTGACCGATGTGCTCCATGTTCGAGAGAGTCATGGCACGATCGTTCGGGTGCACGATCGAGATCGCGAACGTGGCCTTTTTGTCCGGGCTGTCGAAACAAGGGAAGGCACGCCGTGCGTCAATCGGCGAGAACTGGGTACTGGCAAACCAGCTGCGACCATCTGGTTCCTCTTTGTCCGGGAAGTAGCCGCGGTAGAAACCCTGCAGCGTATCGCTAAGTCGGCTCTCGAATTGCAGTTTGACCGACAGGTTGCCGGCCGCCGCTCTGCTCAGAACCGGTTCAATCAGATACGATAGGTTTTTAGCACCGTAGTAGGCTTTGAATGGGATGGATTTGGTCGACGCAAGACTGAGCACTAGGTAATAGAAAAGAACATCAAGGACTTGCAATCAAGAAGGCGATAGAGAAGACTTACCCTCACAGGAGAGGATCCGGATTTCGTTGACATCCAGCACGATTGGTGAACTCTTCTGGTCCCGAGTTTTGTCCCAGTTCGTATTCGGTTTTATGTTGATTGTTACCGTACCGTTGATAACCGATCGTTCGACGTTCGGTTCGATGATCAACCTAACCGGTGGGATAGGAAGAATGTCATACCGTCCGTGCGGAAAAACTTAATATAGTTGAGACGAGAACTGCCTAGCCACGCCTAGCCTAACATGTGTTGAACAAACTGTTCTTTCCAATTCATCTTTTACGTCTCTTGATCCGTTCCGCAACTCAGACATCAGATATTAATATTCAACTTAGCAGGTACAGCAGGTACATGGGGCGTTCTAGCGTTTATTACACAATTGCGATGCGATGAGCTCTCCGGCGTGCAGTAAGTAAGCGATTTGTGTTTATACACCAACAAAAAAAAGTGTTGAATCATTTGGCATGGAAATAGTTCCTGGCATGGCATATAGATTCTAAATGGCAAAGGCACGCAAAACGACTCCGTACAGTTAGTCAGAGCACAAGGGTAGTTTTGTTTATTTTCCGCAACATGTGTTTCTTCGATGAAATATTTATATTTCTCTGAACTGAGGAGAGTACAGCGGTGTCGAGCCGGCCCAAAACAGAGTAAATCCGGTGGCCGATGTGTGCCGTTTGTTACAGCATAATCGATCAGACGGTTGCTTCTTACTCGGATGCCAGGTTTCGAACATCCTGAGGCAGTGATCTCAGTGACTGACAGGGTCTACAAACTATCGGAGGTTAGCTGTTGTGAAAAAAATATACTCTGCTGTTCTTATTTTGTCGAAGTAACAGCATTTTTTCGGTCGAATGATGAAGGTTATGCTAGAAAAACTGTCCCGCACAACTGACCACAAGGTACGGAACATTTGAGTCATTGCATTGAGTAAGTAAAAGCTATTTAGATAACTTGACCCCCAGAGAAAGACATATGGAACGGCCGAATCGGCCGATGCCAGTGGGCTGGATTAGTTGAGGGCAGTTATTGCGCGGTGTCAATACCGTGACGCCCATCTTCCCCTTCGATTTGCAACGCTGGTGCAGAGAAAGCAGCCTTCTCAATTCGACAGGATTTCTTTTTTTATACGCACCTGTAGTGGATCGGCAACCAGCCGGAGGACTGCGAGAGACGATTTCGTTCGGCCTCGTCTTGCTCCTCGTCCTTCCAATTGGCACCAGGGCCGAACCAAGCTCTCGATGCAGCTTGGTCATCCGGGCCGGCCAGAGCATTGCGCCTGGTGTTCGTCTCAGAGTAGTCGTCGTCAGCGTCCAGCATGGAGGGATGGGGCTTCTCGTGGGTTCCCCAGTATTGCTGGGTGTTGAGTCGCGGATCGGACGGAGTACTTGTGGTCATCGTATCCGCCAGCATACACTTGTTGCTGTGCAATCGCAATCGAGGGGTCATAGAAAAAACATAATATTCGTTTGCTCATTTATTACTTAAAGTTAATATTTACGTATAAAACGTCATCAATCCCTCCTCTGTGTCCTCGTCTTGCTGACCCACTATGACTTTTCTCCGTATCAGCAGCCATATATGCTCTGCTATTCTCCTGTCTGCTTGCAGCACGTAGAACTGTTCTCTACATTGTTTCACCAGGGTTACCCAAACTGATAAACCTTTAATTAGAAATGCCGTGCGCACCCACCGGTGGTATCTTATCTGGAGACGGAAACCCTACCTTCAGATACCGCTGCCACTATATCGGCCACCAAAGCTGAAGGTAAAGCTCTAGTTGTCGACAATACTGCCGCGCATTTGTTGCCACCATCCACTACACCCCATGGCGTAAAAACCCAATATTGGACCATAGGACCGTTGGCTAACCGACCAAACCAAAATGTTCTAAATTCCGTCAAATGTTCCGACAGAGCACACGGCCAACAGAATTTGTCAAATCAAGCATATTTGAGACTTACCTCGCTTGCTGCAGCGCCATCAACGTCAGCAGCGTCAATGTTGTCAGCAGCAGCAGCGCAAACAGGACGCCAAAGACAGCGACCACGGTGTTCGAGCAGTAGCGGCCACGGGGCTGCTGGTTGATCGTGTACTTCTGCCCATTCTTCGATTTCATCGGGCCTCCTGTAGAGCGTAGAGAAAACGTATAGAACGACATGCCATGAGTACGAAGTAGGTAGGTAGTTGGGGCATGCTAGGAGCAGATGCGTTCACCGGCGATACTTCCGCGTATCCGCGATCGCCAGAGCCAGAGAGTGATCCAAAATGGGGTATATCTAAGGGTGCTGGAGAAAGGTCAAACGGGGTAGCCGCTGGTTGAGCCGTTATGGCGCGGTGGTATGCATGTGCAGTGTTTACGTTTGACGTAATACTGGGATGGCAGGGAAGGGAGTATTGCATTGGAAAGCGGCAAATTTTGGTGCGGTAGTAAACGAGCTGACGCCATGCGTACAGGCGAACATTTGACGTCACCGTCCACCACACATTGGCGTACAAGTCTGAAGAAGCATACAAGAGCGTGTCCAAATTCACCGACGTGATTCGTCATGGTGACAATGTGTGGTGTCACATTTAAATCAGCGTATCCAATGGTAAAGTGGGACGTTGAGAGGGGGAGCCGTACGCGACCTATCGCGAGCTGGATAATGATATCATAGGTTCCAGCGTTCCACTAGTAGGCGAGGGCCTGTCGGCCTACCTCTAATTGATACTGCGGGACCTTCTAAATCGATCAGCGATCACTCACATGCACTAACAAACGGAATAGCACGTGCGCGAAGGATATATATAGAGAGAGAGAGAGAGAGAGAGAGAGAGAGAGAGAGAGAGAGAGAGAGAGAGAGAGAGAGAGAGAGAGAGAGAGAGAGAGAGAGAGAGAGAGAGAGAGAGAGAGAGAGAGCATGGAATCAATATACAGTGTCGGACATAAGTTAAGCAACCGGGTTAAGGTGTATGAAAAATTGTTCAAAATTTTAGTTTGCAACCAAACTGTACAGTTTCCGACTCAGCTACTGAAAAGTGTACCTATTTAAGATATTTTAGGACGATTTCAGTTATTAATTTTTCTTAACTTTAAGCAGATTAAATTTTCTTAATTTTTAAGCACATTAACAAGAAAGTTTCACAAAAGGTTTGAATTTTCATGCGACATAAGTTAAGCAACTGGCAATTTTGGGGAAAAAATAATAAGATATTGATCATCACATGCGGAATTTCTGCATAGTAGTAGTCTATTGGCTTGTAAACTTGCTAAATCTGTCAAGGTTTATGAAGTTTTAGTATTCTTCTTGCCTTTAAACACCCAACACACTTGGTTACATTAAAAACGGAACAATGTCGCATAATATCTATTCTATCGATTGAAAACAAAAAAAATGAACCTAGCGATTCAGGGAAATTATCAGAAATACATTAGTGAGGCTTTTGGCATAGATAAATCAGTAGTTTCTCATTTCATAACCCGTACAAGGCAAAAGGAACTGTTGAAACAGCTTTGCGTCCTGTTCTTCTTTGAAAAACTTCACCCAAAATGGACCGCATTATCAAATGGTAAGCAACCAAAGATGCGTTTGCATCAGGAATGGAAATAAAAAGTACATTAAGCTTGGATATCAGCTCCCAGGCCATTCAGTGCCGATTGAGAGACGGTGGGTTATTCAGTTGCAAATCAGCAAAAAAGCCGTACATCAACAACGAAGGTACAACTTCATTTTGCGATGAGTTGTTTGATCTGGAATGTCTCAATATTAAAAAATAGTTTTGTTTAGTGATAAATCTATATCCAATCTGTTTATTTCGGATGATATGAAGCGAGCTAGACGTCCACTTTATACTAGACTAAATCCGCAATATTGCAAGAAGACTATTAAACATGGCGGAAGATGTGTGATGGTCTGTTAGTAAGAGCGAATGTTTCATATCGAAATTGTTTGAGGCTCTTTCCAAGGCTTGAAGTGAAATTCCGGAGGAAACGATCAACAAATTGATTTAATTTATGTTCAAAAGAAGTGTAGCTGTAATTAAAAATAACGGATTCGCAACGAAATACTGAGACAATCAGTAAAAACGAATTGATATCTTTCAGTTGCTTAACTTATGTCGAATCAAAATTCAAACCTTTTGTGAAACTTTCTTGTTAATGTGCTATTCAAAGAAAAATTAATAACTGAAATTGTCCTAAAATATCGTAAATAGGTTCCCTTTTCAGTAGCTGAGTCGGAAACTGTAAAGTTTAGTTGAAAACTAAAATTTTGAACACTTTTCATTACACCTTAACTCGGTTGCTTAACTTATGTCCGACACTTGTACATCACCGCATCATCCCCTTTAATTATGATTTTTTTTGAAATGGGGCGGGGCGAAACTCTAGCGCAAACGAAAAAATTAATGCCAAAACTTTTGCGCTTCGATATGTTTACATGGCCGGGTTGAGGAAATTAAAATCGTTTTTTTGAAGAAAAGGATTGAATACACTAGCAATGATCACTCACTGTCGATGTAAACCACAAAAGAACATATTGTGAGCCCTACCGTTTGCAAAAAGCTTTTACGCTAGGTTTTACGCTCCACGGACCAATAATCGTTTGACAGCATGTAAACGGCAAGCGTAAACGTTTTGGCATTAATTTTTTCGTTTGCGCTAGAGTTTTCGCCCCGTGTGGCCACGGCTATTGAAAAAGAATCCTGGACATCAACACCCAGGCCTCCTGGTGCGTGTCAGCCCGAGGCCGGCCATCATCAATTGGAGAGGAGTAGTTTAGGTTCATGATGCTTTGCACTGGCGACACATATCAGACCGGCCCTCGGCATCTTGCGGGATCTTTCCAGCGATCTCCAGCGAATGGCTTCTTCTACACGGAACAAACAAAAGTGTATGTGCAGCATCATGCCGCGATTGCCATGGTGTCGTTACACTCATTTAGCGTGGCGTAAATATAAATCAATGTTTTATTGCTGGCAACGGGACCCCGACGATGGCAAGCGCGTCAATTGGTTTCGTCATGCTGCTCGCCGGCCCTGGAGATCGGTTGTTTATCGATGTACCGACCGCGTACTTTGTTGATGTCTAGCCAGGAATGCTGGCTGGCCCCTCTCAAACCTTCCCATTGAATCTTTCCATTCAACCCCAAGCGTGTTATAGGCACAATGATTCCACCTTCTCATTGCGCAAACCGAATTTAGAACATTCTTTCCGTAACTTTCGTCCTTTGGTTTTTTTTGTTTTGTTTTAGAATTCACGATTGGGGTCCGGCGTGGCGCGGACACTGCACTCGTAGCCCGTGCAAACGTTCTCATTATATTACACACACGTACACACTCATACAGAGTTTATACACTCCCCTCTCTCTCTCTCTCTCTCTCTCTCATCTCTCTCTCATCTCATCTCTCACTCTCTCTCCTCTCTCTCTCTCTCTCAACTCTACTCATCTCTCTCTCTCTCCTCTCTCTCTCTCTCTCTCTTCTCTTCTCTCTCTCTCTCTCTCTCTCTCTCTCTCTCTGTCTGTCTTTCTCTCTCTCTCTCTCTCATCTCTCTCTCTCAATGTCTCTCTTTCTCTTTTTCTTTCTCTGGCGCCGCCTGCCTCCAACTTCACCCACTCCATCACCGTCAAAGAATTCCGAAGAATTCTCCGGCTGAGTTCGAACCTGACAAGAAAATGGGGAGGGGTAGTGGTAGGGCGCTACGGGCGCTAACGGGGCACATTATTCCAGGGGGAAGAAAGCGAATGTTTTCTTTAAGATCTTGTAAACACAACGCGCATGGGAGGTCGGCGTCATAGTCCGGGTCCGCTCGATCTCTGCGAGTCTCCGGGTGTGCGAGAGTCCGCTAAGGAATGTTCTTCGAAACTTCGAATTACGAAGCGCGTGTTCCTGGCTTGTGATATCGTCGTTCGAGTGACGGCCGTATAACGGGTGGTGGTAGTAGCCGGAACATGGGGGGGAAGGGGTCTTCTCGACAAAACCTCCGATAAATACACAGATGCGAGGGCGAGGGCGCATGCAATGTAGATCATGGTGTTGCTGATGTCATTTGCGGAACAACTTTCGACACACCTTGGCCGGCTGGCGATTGTTTCTTGGTGCCGAGATGAAAGGTAAGCCGAGAGGAGGGGAGGAGAGGGTCGAGAGCATAATAGCGACAAGCCGAAAAATTAAGATGAGAAGAAGAATAATAGAAAATATCGCAAAATGCAGTGGGCTAAGGGAATGTGTTCTTAAGGAATGGTGGAAGGACGTGATACTTGCGGCGTTTGTGACGGCCCGCCCGTCCTGTAGCCATCAAGTGTTGCAAACGCGTCTCCTACTCCTCTGGGCATCGCAACTTATCGCACCTTCCCCACCCACTCCCCTCCCCCATTCTCTCTTGCCGTGCTACCAATGCCACCGTCCCTTTCCGGACACTATCCAGGCAGCCCTTTTTTGCACCAACGCGTCACGTGGGCAGCCTACGAGCGAACGAACGAACGATTCTTCGGCTTCGGCCCTGGATCAGCCAGCCCGGACTGACCAGCACATTGAACGAAGGGAAAAGAGGGGAAGGGGGGAGGGGATGGTTGCCGGTGGCGACGCTAGGCTTAACATGGTTTCCCCGCGCTAGCGAGCAAGCTCCGAAGCTCGTGGGCTGCTGGTGATTGGAACGCCAAATCTACACTCAGGTAGGCGTTAGGGTCGCAACGTGGGGCGTGAAGTAACAACGCAACCGCAACCGCAACCGCAACGCTTCCATTCCCGGGGCCTATCATATCATGATGCCATCGATTCGTGGTGGTGGTTGTGGCGAGTGCTTAAGACCGCCACTGGCACTAGCCCGGCCCGTAGTAACTCGTCACAACCCACTGGCATTGAGGGGTGGCCGGGACCGCTAATATGTAGCGCGGTAAAGCGCGTAATCTAAGACACTCTTCCTTCTCCTTCTTCTCCTTGGGTTTGTCACCGTTCATCCCGACGCGTTTACCGGCGTAAAATGAAAGTAGAGAGAGAGAAAGAGAGAGAGAGAGAGAGAGAGAGAGAGAGAGAGATGAGGAGAGAGAGAGAGAGAGACTACCACCAACGCCTAAAACACCGCTGGGTTCCATACGGTACCCATACTGTCAGTCGGGAGAACGATACAGATAAGGCATTTCAACCGCCTTAAAGCTGTGTAGGAGACAGGAAACAGGTGAACGAACGTCTTCCAGTTCTTAACGAACCAGCGATTTGTTTGATGAACGTGTCTTTGTAGTTTCTTTCGGTTTTTTTTGAATTTCCCAAACGCCGTTTTGGTTCCGGTGGTGCAGTCGCAGTGCAGATTATCACAATGCCAACTAATATACGGTAGCAATTTCCATTTTCTAGCGTCCACACTATGAGATTTTACGGGCAAGAAATTGGGACGAATCCCAAGAGAACGAACAGCTTGTATGTCTTAAAAACTAAATGTTGGAAAAGATCCAATCAGTAAAACTCGTTTAATTGAGCAATTAAGGAGTCTTCGATATTTTATTTTAATTCTTCGCATTTACTTTTTACAATTTTTATGAGTGCTTATCCTTTCAAGATTACTGTATAAAATTTTGAGATCAATCTAAGCAAATCTGACAAAGATATTGCTTTTGAACATACGCCTTTCATACACGGCTCAAAGCTTCTCGCAACTTTGAATCGCGATTCCCAAAACCTGCGTTTTCAAAGTCGGCGCCCATCGTAGCATGAAAACTACTGGACCGATCGATTTGAAATTTTGAACATACTACTGTGTCCAAAAAGTAAGGTGACACGGTGTCCAAATTGCCCGCGTAAAAGGATATCTTTAGTTTTGTATTTTTTATATGTTGTCAGCACTGTTATTGACAACCATTGCAAGTTTCACGTCAAAATATTCACTAGTGTTTAAGATACGTATTTTTTTGTGAACTGCTATAAGTGCATTCTTCGTTTTTCTCCATGTCGCAAATTTTTAAACAAAGAATTTGCATAAAAAATATTTTTTCTGCTGCAAATATACCAATGTGAATGGTACAGAATATCTTTAGTGACGATACTACGCCAATAAACATTATTTACACTTGGTGGAAAGACTTCCAGGAGGGTCGGGAACGTTTTGAAGAGGAAGAACGCCCTGGACGACCACCAACGTCAATCGATGCGGCTCACGTCCAAAAAATCATAGATTTGCTGTTGGAAAACCGTCGATTAATAACAAGAGACTTTGCTGATGATAAAGGCATATCAAACATATCCGCTAATTACATTTGGAAGGATGTTTTTCATCTCATGCGCGTCAGCGCTCGATCACGATAATGCACCATCTAACACTTCGTTGGTTTTTGTGTGACTTTTTTGCCAATATTTTCACTCATATCGTTCCGATAAAAGCGTATGTGCCTGATTTGGTTACATTTGGCTTCTGGCTATTAGACAAGCCCAAAATTACGCTCCGGGGACACTGTTTTGACACGATAGAGCAGATGCAAGCCGCTGCGAAAAAGATGCTGAAGGCCATTCCTAAAGACGACATTTTCGCGTGTTTAGAAAACTGGAAAATTCGTCGGCATAAGTGCATTGTGTCTGGGAGGGATTACATTGATGGCGAAAAAAATGATTTGGAAGAAAAATTAAGGAACTTTCAAAATACATCCAATGTCACCTTACTTTTTGGACACAGTAGTATAATCTGTACACTATTTGCCAGGTAACCCCGTCGAGTTTTTATAAAAATTGTTGATACTTCTTTTTGAATATTTTTTTAACTTAAGTAAAGTGTCATTTTTTGAGGCAATATCGAAAAACGCAGCACTTTTTCAACTTCAAAAATCTGCCAAAAATCGAAAAATGGGAAATTCAACAGCCGACGGGGCTACTTATAATCTAAAAAAAGAATATTTATTTGAATGTTTCTGATGACCCAGCACGTGGCTGGGCACCGCAAAAAGTACATTTTTGCAAAACTGGCCTCTATTGGATGTCATGAACGTAGTTTTAAACAAATCTTCCCCAAAATAGAATGAAATATTCTTGAAAAGTTGTAGTTTAATATGAGATTATTTTGAAAATTTAAAGTCTACTGGTTTCTTCACAAAAATCGTAAAAATAAGCTCTTTTTTGATACGAAATAACCAAAGCCCCCTTAATGGAGATAGTGTTGGATTGCATGCCAGCTGCTCTGAATGTGTTGCTAAAGGTAGCGAATTGATGATGATTGTTCCGATTTTTCACCGTTTGATTATCGTACGAAGCTAAGAAAATTGAGATCAGCAAGCCGGTACCCCAGGTTCAAACCCGCTAAGAAAAAGTGACATTTTAATTTTTTTTTTTTTGGGCTGTGGTACATTTTTCGCCAATATGTAGTGTACATAGTCTGGGCAAGGGGTTAATGGTGAAACGTGAATGCTGGCCGTTGACCCACACCTCATCTTCTTATCACTTATTGTCACAGCATGTCTTATTGGCAGCACAGCTTATTGTCACAGCATGCGCTTGCATCGGCAGGCGGCATCAGTGCGCTAGGGAGTACCAAGTTATAAACCCCCTCTCAAGTGCCACACTAGGTCAACACCAATGCGGGGCGTATGAGGCCACAGCGCAACACAACTGGCACAACTGGCGAATCGCGTTTCTTCGTTTCGTCAGCGCTACTTGGGGCCCGGATGCGAGTGAGTCATCGATAAGGAACACTCCCCCTCCCCTCCCTTCAACTCCCAGGAAAAAGGAATGGAAGCAGGTGAGTCTTTGAGACAATATTAGCACACCAACTGCGCCCGATGGCGACGGTGTGTTGTTGCAATGCGAATATGCACTATAACCTTCCACGGACACAGACAAGTGGTGGCGGAAGCAACTGTCCCTCGCCAATGGCCACCGTCATCCATGATTGTAGAAGAGAATGAGAGAAAGAGAGAGAGAAAAAGCGGAAGATGAGTGCGCAAAATGTTGCACCTCTGTGTGCTGTGTCGGCGTATCGGCAACGACGTCGGAACCATAGCTCACTCCCAGCCAGCATCCCACCTTAATTCCATCCAACCGCCACCACCAACAGCAGCACCAGCTGTTTGCAGCTGAATGAACCGTTGACATCCGTATCTATCTGCTACAGGATTCGCTTGTTCCGTATAACAGGAGAGCGAAAGATGCTTCCACCAAATAACGGTTTCTAGGTTTAACCCCGTTGTCCAGACTTTTTGGCAAATAAATATGCTAGAGATAGGAGTTGTTACTTTATTTTTAAACGGTTTTGAACCCGAGGTACCGGCTTGCTGAACCCGGGTTTCGCTACCCTACGTACGATGACAAAGCGGCAGAAAATATGAATTATCTATATATATAAAATTCTCGTGTCACGTTTTTTTGTGTCCAAACTCCTCCGAAACGGCTGAACCGATTCGAACCAAACTTTGTGGGTCTCTTCTGTAGGTATCAGAATCGGATGTAAACTATATTTCATTTATATTTCTTAAGTAATATAAAAAATAAGAAAAATATATTTCGTAACTTTCTGTTAAACTATGATTTGATATTTTTTTTAGATTTTTCATACAAAAAAACTACTTATCCCAAATTTTCATAGCCCTAGCTCAAACAGTTATTTTTTGATGATTTTTTGAAAATCCACTAATTCACCGAACAGTAGTTGCAATACTGAGCGGCAGGGAGCGTTGTCAGCGCGAATTAATTTAATTGATGAGAATTTATCCTAGAAGGCTTAGCTCAGACCGGTTTAAGCATACTCAGGCAATATTCGAATTTTCGAAATTTCATCAAAGGTCCAAAAATTATGTATAAAAATTTAAAATGTGCAGACACATTACTAACAGTTTAGAATGTGCTCGATTGCACTTTTAGTAGGAGGTAAAAAAATCTGCACTTTCCCCAAACAACTATGATGATAATTGAAGTGCAATATGAAAAATCTAGAGTCTAATCTATACTGAAAGGCAGTATATGTCAACTATTAACATTATCATAAATGCTGTTGCGCGGGCTCCAAACTCCAGGCGGTAACGTTAGGAGCTCAACTCAGTTATTGGAAAAATTAGGCATTATGTGTGTTCCCTAGAAGGACACCGACAAACCCGGGGTATAAAAGGGCAGGAGATTTGCGAATAAAGGGGAATCTGACTAGAAAACTCCTTTTTGGTCAGATTGTTGGCAACGCTGATGGTATCCCAAAAGCGAGAACCCCTTTCCGAGGGCCTAGCACCTACGACAAAAAATCTGAGCTCGATAGTCCCCCAAAAGCGAAAAGGAATTAAAGGCGACGGGATTACATACGAAACAAACAGTCTCCGTTAGTCGGTGCCCAGCAATGCTTCCGATTCTTTCGCAGGCAAAAGGGAAGCGTGCCAGCCGAGTATCAACTGCCAATGATAGTTTAGTAATAGTAGCTGATCAATCCATGAAAAAATAGGCTCAAAACCATGGTTGGCGATCATGTAACCCAGTTTGAATCATCGGTAATTATTAACAACAATCATAACACACAAAGTAGAAACTCAAAGAAATAGAACATTTCAGTATAACCTAATCTTCTACGCGTAGCGACGCACGCGGGTCATGCTAGTCCATCTATATATATAAAAATCTCGTGTCACGTTTTTTTTTGTGTCCAAACTCCTCCGAAACGGCTGAAACGATTTGAACCAAACTTTGTGGGTCTCTTCTGTAGGTATCAGAATCGGATGTAAACTATATTTCGTCCTCATTACTTAAGTTATTCAAAAAATAGGAAAACTTTTTTTCGTAACTTTCTGTTAACCTTTGATTTGATATTTTTCTTAGATTTTTCATATAAAAAAACTTATAATCCTAATTTTATAATCCGCCAGGGAGCGTTGACAGCGCTAATTAGTTTAATTGATGAGAATTTTATCCTAGAAGGCTTAGCTAAAACCGGTTTAAGCATACTGGGGGCAATATGCATAGTTTTGTATAGAATTTTCGAAATTTCATCAAAAATGAAAGTTCAAATGAATCCCACAAAAAAATTATGTATAAAACTTCAAAATGTGCACACACACATTACTAACACCTCATTAACATTTCCATAAGGGCTATTGCGCGGGGTCCTAACTCCAGGCGGTAGCATTAGGAGCTCAGCTCAGTTATGGGAGAATTGAATCGTTGTGGTATGTATGTTCCGAAGAGGGACACCGGCCTGTCCGGGGTGCAAAAGAGCAGGATATTTGCGAATAAAGGGGAATCTGATTAGAAAACTCCTCTTTTTGGTTAAATTCTTTGCGACGCCAAAAGTCTTCCAAAAGCGAGGTGACTCCTTTCCGCCCATGAAAAGAAATCTGAGCTCGATAGGCCCCCAAAAGCGAGGGGCAACTAAAGGCGACGGGATTGCATCCGAAACAAATCGTCTCCGTTAGTCGCTGCGCTTCGGATTCGCAGGCAAAAGGGAAGCATTTCAGGCAAGTATTAAATACCGATGATAGTTTAGTAATTCTCTTCGCTGACCAATTCATGCAAATCAAAAATAGGCTCAAAATCATAGTTGGCGTTCATGTAATCAAAATAAAATCTTCAGCAAATATTAACAAAAATAGTCACACACAAAGCAGCAATTCAAAAATAATCGATTTCAAATAACCATCCTCTTTTAAGCGTAGCGACACGCTGGGTCAAGCTAGTATATACATACATATATATATATATATATATATATATATATATATATATATATATATATATATATATATATATAAATCTCGTGTCACATTTTTTTGTGTCCAAACTCCTCCGAAACGGCTGAACCGATTCGAACCAAACTTTGTGTGTATCTTCTGTAGGTATCAGAATCGGATGTAAACTATATTTCATTCCCATTACTTAAGTTATTCAAAAAATAGAAAAATTATTTTCCGTAACTTTCTGTTAACCTTCAATTTGATATTTTTCTTAGATTTTTCATACAAAAAAACTAATAATCCCAAATTTTCATAGCCTTAGCTCAAACAGTTATTTTTTAATGATTTTTTGAAAATCAACTGCTTTACCCAACAGTAGTTGCAATACTGACCGCCAGGGAGCGTTTCCATCGCGAATTAATTTAATTAATGAAAATGTTAGCCAAGAAGGCTTAGCTCAGACCGTTTTAAGCATACTGGGGCAATATGCATAGTTTTGCATAGAATTTTCGAAATATCATCAAACACACATATTACTAACACCTCATTAACATTTTCAAGAGGGCTATTGCGCGGGGTCCTAACTCCAGGCGGTAGCATTAGGAGCTCAACTCAGTTATAAGAGAATTGAGTCGTTGTGGGATTTATGTTCCGAAGAGGGACACCGGCCTATCCGGGGTGCAAAAGAGCAGGATATTTGCGAATAAAGGGGAATCTGATTAGAAAACTCCTCTTTTTGGTTAAATTCTTTGCGACGCTAATGGTATCCCAAAAGCGAGTACCCCTTTCCGAAGGCCACGACAAAAAATCTGAGCTCGATAGTCCCCAAAAGCGAGGAGGAATTAAAGGCGACGGTATTACATACGAAACAAACAGTCTCCGTTAGTCGGTGCGCAGCAATGCTTCCGATTCCTTCGTAGGCAAAAGGGAAGCGTGCCAGCCGAGAATCAACTGCCAATGATAGTTTAGTAATAGTAGCTGATCAATCCTCGAAATTCAAAAATAGGCTCAAAACCATGGTTGGCGATCATGTAACCAAGGTTGAATCATCGGCAAATATTAACAACAATAATAACACACAAAGTAGAAAATCAAAGAAATAGAACATTTCAGTAAAACCTAATCTTCTACGCGTAGCGACGCACGCGGGACATGCTAGTATATATATATATATATATATATATATATATATATATATATATATATATATATATACTAGCTTGATCCTTGACTAGATTGATAGCTTGACTAGATTGATATATATATATATATATATATATATATATATATATATATATATATATATATATATATATATATATATATATATATATATATATATATATATATATACTAGCTTGACCCAGCGTGTCGCTACGCTTAAAAGAGGATGGAGGATGGTTATATGTATAAAAGAAAGTTACCATTCCTTTGTTCGCTTATAACTCAAGAACGGCTGAACCGATTGACATGAAATTTTGTATACAGAGGTTTTTGAACCTCCTCAGACCTCGTGAAATAGCGGCTCCCATATAAATCTTTGCTACCTTTCATGGATTCAGCGCCTACTTGGATGCAGCAAAAATTTTTTGCAAAGCAACGCATCGGGAAAAAATTATAGTGCACTATGATTTGTTCATAACCGACTCGTAATGAAAAAAATAAATTTAAAGCTGAATAAAAATTGTAGAGGCGGTTTAGGATCGTTGTACATTTGTTGATTACATTTTTTTAAGAAATCAATAAACTCAGTATTTTGTATCACATTTTCTCATCAATTGGGCAATGGTTTCCAGGTATATTTAATTCGCAATGAAATCTAACTCGATTCGATGAAAATCGAATCGATCGGATTCATTTCACTTCCGCAGATTGTTTTGTAAGTTTGTTTCATCGAAACATGAACTTATTATTAAAGTGTTTTCACACATCGTTACTAATCGTGAACGTACTGAGTGGTTAAGTGAGCGAGCTATACTAGCCGCCAAAAGTCATGATGTAGATGACATAAAGAACACAATTCAGAGTGAGATTATTGGAACTACAGTGTCGGACAAAAGTTAAGCAACTGAGTCAAGTTGTATGAAAAACTGTTCAAAATTTTAGTTTTCAATCAAACTGTACTTTTTCCGATCCAGCTACTGAAAAGGGTGCCTATTTACGATAGTTTAGGACGATTTCAGTTATTAATTTTTCTTTAAATAGCGCATTAACACGATAGTTTCAAAAAAGCATTGTTTTTTCATGCGACATAAGTTAAGCAACTGGCTATTTTAGAGCAAAAATAATAAAATGTTGATCATCACATGCGAATTTCTACATAGTAGTAGTCTATTGGCGTGTAAGCTTGCTAAATCTGTCAAGGTTTATGAAGTTTTAGTATTCTTTTTGCCTTTGAACACCCGCCACACTCGGTTGCATTCAAAATGTAACAGTGTCGCGTAATATCTATTCTATCGATTGAAAACAAAAAAAATATGAACCTAGCGATTCAGGGAAATTATCAGAAATACATTAGTGAAGCTTTTGGCATAGAAAAATCAGTAGTTTCTCATTTAATAACCCATACAAGGCAAAAGGAACTGTTGAAACGGCTTTGCGTCCTGTTCGTCTTTGAAAAACTTCACCCAAAAATGGACCGCATTATTAAATAATATTCAACCAAAGATGCTTTTGCATCAGGAACGGAAATAAAAAGAAAATTAAGCTTGGATATCAGCTCCCAGACCATCCAGCGCCGATTGGGAGACGGTGGGATGTTCAGTTGCAAACTAGCAAAAAAGCCGTACATGAACAACGAAGGTACAACTTCATTTTGCGATGAGTTATTTGAGCTGGGATATCTCAATATTGAAAAATAGTGTTGTTTAGTGATGAATCCATATTCAATCTGTTTAATTCGGATGATATGAAGCGAGCTAGACGTCCACTTGGTACTAGACTAAATCCTCAATATTACAAGAAAACTCTTAAACATGTCGGAAGATGTGTGGTGGTCTGGGGATGCTTCTCTGGGCAAGGTATGGGACATTTTCATTGAATTCGAGGGATTATCAACGAAATAGTGTACAGAGACATCATGGAAAGTGTGATGCTTCCTCATGCCCAAGATGAAATGCCATCGAATTGCAAATATCATCAAGACAATGCCCCGCAATATACTTGTAAAATTTGAAAAAAATGGATCCAAGATCACAAAATTGTAGTTCAAACGTGACCATCTAACTCACCTAATTGAAACCCAATCGAAAATTTGTGGAAAATTATAAATCGCCGAGCCAGAACGAATGTTTCATACCGAAACTCTACTGAATTATTCGAGGCTCTTTCCAAGGTTTGGAGTGAAATTCCGAAGGAAACGATCAACAAATTGATTGAATTTATGCTCAAAAAAAGTGTAGCTGTAATTAAAAATAACGGATTCGCAATCAAATAGTGAAACAATCAGCAAATACGAATTGATATCTTTCAGTTGCTTAACTTATGTCGCATCAACAATCAATGCTTTTTTGAAACTATCGTGTTAAGGCGCTATTTAAAGAAAAATTAATAACTGAAATCGTCCTAAAATATCGTAAATAGGTACCCTTTTCAGTAGCTTAGCCGGAAACTGTACCGTTTGGTTGAAAACTAAAATGATGTATATTTTTTCATTCACCTTGACTCAGTTGCTTAACTTATGTCCGACACTGTATGCATCCCTTCAAATCTCTCGATTGGGTTGCAAATGAGGATGAAGCAACCAACTATTCAATTGAATTTTTAAACTCCTTGGATGTACCTGGCTTACCCCCATCTGCTCCGTTTGTTCTTGCGCCTGGTAATAAAACAAAAAATGTCGTTTATCATAAGGTGCTTACCTGAAGAGAGTGAATCTCAACAGTTACTGTTATGGCGTCAACCCCATGACATTGGCTTCTTTAAGCCTTCCCCCCACCCCCTCCCCCCTTACCGGCAATACATCACGAGGGAGCTACCTGGGAAGGATCAGGGGAAGAATACCGCGGTGTTTTTAGTGAGGTAGGGTCCATATGGTCATGCCCAGGATATGAAGCCAGGGGCAATTTCAGTGAGCCACCTATTTGCGAGAGCATCAGTAGATGTTCAATGGGGTATTTAACCGCCCAGCCTCCTCTACGAAGGATGCCGCAAGGTACTACCGAAGGGGGATAAAAGCAGTGGAAGGGGGGTTTTAGTGGGTAAAAATCCCACACTACCGAAGGGAACTCTCGCATTCCCCGAGGTGCCTTTGAAGGTTTCCCGCCCTACAAGTGTAAAAAAAAGTAACAATTGCAACAAAGCAGAACAAATCAACATTCGTGTACCATCATATTTTATTCTTGGGCAATACGAGGTATGCCGGGGTTGCTAGTCATCAAATAAATAAAAAACCAATTTTCAAAAACAGACAAACCGTTATTTCTGCTATGATTTCCTCAATTTCTTAAGCAATAAAATCTCATACTGTGGACGCAAGAGGAATAGACAGTGCTATTGATATATTGATTTAGTTATTCTTATAATCTGAACCACGGGGGTTAGCCTCCGAGAAAGGCAAAAGTTCATCTCAGGTGTAGCCACAAGGCGGCTAGGGGCTGAAGAGCCGCAATGGTCATGCCAGAATGAATCCCCGCAATAGGCGAAAATTGGTGTCGAAACCGGAGAATGGTCAATTAACACCAACACGCAAACTTCCCCTCCCCTACAGGCTGCAATACCCTTAATTGGGCGAAAAGGGGTGAAGGTAGTCCACGAGCATCTTGTTCCGTGATTCGTGGGTCGCACTATCGAAATAAAAAAAAACGGATCGGCGATCGCATCGAAGGGGTTACTTGCCTTCGTTAATGTGTCCGCTGGTATCCATTTCGATGATTTTTTTTTCTGTGCGTGTGTGCTGTCGTGCGGTCTGATGCCTTTAGTCTTTATGACGCGCGCTTCGAGTGCATGGACTCGAACCGCTGATGGCCGAAGCCGAATCCGTGAATGAATCTATAACGGGAAAAAAGAAACGAACAAGAAGTGAATGTTATCAGTTATTACAATAACAGATGCAGCAGATGCGTGGATGAGTGGAACGGAAATGCAAAGGAACGAACAACGCGAATGCGTGCTGAGTCAACAATCGGCCATCTCGGCCGACGGGACCTTTTGTTAGCGTACTCCTGGGGAGGGGGGGGGAGAGGGGGGGCTGCTGCTGATTATTCATATTGTCGTGGCGTCGGCGGCCGTGGCGCCCAGATAGGAGATTCGATAAAAATACCACATTTCAACACGACACAAGCATGTTAATGTGTATGTGTGTTTGTGTCTTGTGTGTTCACGTGGCGGTAGCCCGGCCGGCCGATTTGTGGTGTGATGTGGCGGGATATGCGTGTACGGAGAGATAGTCATGTACGACATACGCAACAGCACAGCAATCAAGGGCGCTGTGACTCAGGCAAAACAAATACAACACCAACATCCCCCCCCCCCTCCACCCCTTCCCCGCTCCCCACAAAGATAAGCACTGCGGTGCGGTGTGTTCCTGGCTTTGAGAAAATAACGGTAGACTTACTTCATACTGTGAAATGCTGATGTTTCGCGCGATGAGCCAAGGAAGCTAAGACCGCAAATCGGTCGCTTACCCAGCGTAGAGTTTCATCCAGTTTTCCCCGAGTATTGTGCCTAGGGTTTGCTTCCTGCTACACACCCACACAAAGACCCGCGCGCGCGTGCTCAGGAAAGGTACATCCTACAGGCACACATCTGCGGTGAAATCTGCGGTGAACAGAGGCCCCTTCTTCATCTTATGGCCCCTCCCCCCTTCTCTCGGAATCTCGAGCCCAATGTGCTCGGGGATGAGTGTGCTACAACCGCAACTGGATACACGGCACGCGATTCTCGCATTTCCTGACCGGGCCAGACAGCGTCTAGCGAACGGGAAAATAAAACTGGACACTTGAGGCCAAATGCAGAACGCTTGTGCATTCTCTCGTCCAAGTGTAAACGTTACCGACTCTCTACACGGGCGCGAGAAAGCTGAAAATGAGATGAGAATGAAAAAGGCGAGAATGTCAAATCCCATACATTTGTGACAGCCTACTTGTATCTTTACATTTCCATTTGTATGGGATTTGACATTCTCAACTTTTTCATTCTCATCTCATTTTCAGCTTTCTCGCGCCCGTGTAGATGAAGTGTTAGGAAAAGCCGGGTAAACGGATACCGAATGACTGATGACCGACAGTATCGACCGTGGTTCGCAGACTCCAGAAATGAGGCTACGGTGGCGCCACAGGACTTGGGGTCTTTTTGGGGGGTCTGAACTAGCCCTGAGCAAATCCTTTCAGCCTGGCCTTCTTTGCACGGGGGCTAGTGATAAAATTTCTGCTAGCCAATCGAACCATTTTGCCATCCGCGCTCGAGCATGTTGCGTGACCGAACATCATTTCCGCATCCCACTGTAAAACTTCGTCCAGACGAACAACAAAGTTATCGCGATAACTTTCTCGCCCTACTGTTTACATACGATTTGACAGCTCCAAAAGGGCTGGCAAGCTCGTTCTCGCTTGCTCGCTCGCTACACGTGCATTTCAGTTAACGCGATAACTTCTCGACGGATTTGTATGGGATTACGTTTAATTTAGAAGTTCTCGTCGAGAAGTTCTCCAACATTCGTCATCGTCTCGACGAAGTTTAAGACCGGGAAGAGAGCCGAATAAAAAAGGAGGGATGAGAAAGAGCAAGAGAATGGAAAAGGGTTTGATGGTTTATCGTCGGTTTGCCCTCGATTTATTCTAGAACGCTACAACAGCTACAACAACATTCTAGGCCGTATATGGCCAAGGCGTGTTCGATTGCGAATGCGGCAAACGGAACGGATCCAGAATTAGTACCATCAAGGAGCACCAAGGATTCCAAGGGCCAATGATGGCCTAGCACCCCAATTGAAGAGCTGTCAGGTTGACCAGGTTGGTTTTCCAACTAGTAGCCAATACTGATGCTAATAAAACAAGTTATTGTTATTCCCTGAATCCTCCGGGGCATTTATTCCGAATTAAGTCAATTCTGGGTTCGTCTTTGGTAGGCCAAGAGGCATAGTATCTCCCAAAATGTAAAGCTGCGTTCCCCTATCCGTAGGATTCCGTAGCGATCCGCCCGAGTCGTAGTTGCTCGAGGAAAATAGAATTCCAATCGTGAAACGTGCAACGTCGCAAAACGCCATTTAACATAATAACTCAAACAATTCTGTCGGGACTATCGTGAGTCAAGATCATCGTTATGGTAAAGGAGTTACCATTAAATACTTCCATTTGCACATGTCCGGGATTGCTATGGAACTAATCTTATTCAGAGCTCCAGCCAGCCTCAGGGATTGTGATATATTGTTGAACTTATTAACCACATGCAGCCTGCCACCACGCAAGATTCTAGATGCCACCCAGATGACGGGTCAACCACAACCTGCATCCTAGCATTTACAACATGTAATTGAATTAGCTTACTTGTATCGCTAGCCCGGTGCGCTAAGTCTCACTCACTGACGACACTCTGGTAACTGTGAAACACTCCGTGTGGTTGGAATCTATTTCAATTTCTCTCACTTCACCCACTGTTGATTGATGCGAATGAGATCGGAGAGGGTTGATCGATAGTATGGGCCCTTATGTGCCACCTTACCTCGTGCTACAGTTGCTGGTCGCTGGCACTTGCGTCCGACGTCACTACTGCACGCGTGTTACAGGATGTGATACTGGCGGAGGGGGGGGGGGGGGGTAATGTCGAAACCACGGGTAGGTGCGAGGTTGGGTGGCGGTTCACTGTTCCTTCGCGGGAGGCTCTAACCGTTTTGTCTTCTTGGTTAATTTTCGCCACGCACTACACCGAACAGTTTGCACGGATTGGACAGCACCAGGATAGATTGGGAACACACTAGTTGGGCTACCTTGGTGGCTGGCTGTGCGAGGTCGCGATTAAATGGACCCGAATCGTTAAATGTAACCCTTAAGGTCAGGTCACAGTCTACGATGCGGCTGCGGCCGGTGACAGGACCAAAAGAAGAGTCTACTTTGACAACGCGCACGGCATAACCATAGGGTATACTCTGCTGGTATCAGTTGCCTCAACCGTGTGTTCCGGGGTTGACCTCTCACTACACACCACACTAGCAAAACAAGGCACACGGTAATCTGTATGGCACGACGACGACGCGTTTACAACGGCGACCAACGACAACGACACGACTTTTGTCTCTGACGGTGGTCCAAAAAGCGTCGTCGTTGTTTGGCGTTTTCCCGCAGCTTCCACAGCTTATTTTTTTCATTTTTCACCGTATAATGCTGAGCTCAATTCCATGAACGGTGAGCTTCTTTTCCTGCCTTCGGGCATGTTCGTGTTCCGTTCGGATTCGGTTTCGCGAGAAAAGGATGCAGCGATGAAATGGAGCAATCATGATAGTGATTGAGAGAAAGAGAGAAACGAAAAAGGTGTGTTGTGTACGTGCACGCGCGCGTGCGCTCTTTTGCGCGGTCAGTGGAGGCGCAATTCAAAATTTAAACGGTTAAACGGTGCAAACCGCGAATTTCGGTTTTTCGGCAACCACGACAACCCGCTCCGATTTGGGGGAATCGGGGCTGGGGGGCAAACGCAAACGTTGAATGTTTTACATTTTCTACAAACAAGCACGCGTGTCACAAGAATATGAGAGAGCAATAGGAACATTTGTTTTGTTAGTTTTGAGTATCTTACAAATAATACTTGGTATGTGGTGTTGAACATCCCATTAGGATAACGTAATTCCTACTTTGTTTTTTACCCACTGAACAATGAGTAGACCCCTCTGCCTGCGACGCAGCGAGAGGAAGGTTGAGGAGGTTGAAAACGAAACCCCCGCGGCCTGCGACGGGGTTGAGGAAGGGGCAAATGCGACGTTCACTATGGAACCGCTCGTAGGCAGCGGGGGAAAGAGCGGAAGAAACCGCGAGGAGGAGAAGGTTTTGCGCGCGAGCTTGTGGGACGCTGTTGCGGAGGGGGAAGGGCGGAATGGGAAGAGAAGAAGGGCGAACGAAAACGAACGCGAGCTTGTGGGTTTCGATTACGAGGGGTGGGAAGGGCGCAAGAGTCGAGGGGCGATTCGAACGGCAGCGCGCAAGAGAAGAGAACAGAAAAACGAGACGGAGCAGCCTCGATCAAAATTCGGCAAAGTCCGGATCGCTGCAGTCGAAATTTTTCTAAGTCCCGGGAAGCACGCACCGGGACTTAGAAAATTTCAGAGTCGGCGTCGTTCTGGGACTTAGCCAAATGTGTAGCAGTGAAAGTGTTGCGGAAAGTGTTAGTGATTTTGTGAGTGACAACGTCAGTTTACATGCAAGGTAAGAAAAGATGACATTGTGAAGATGCAAGTGATTTAACACCTTTTGTTTTTTATCTTTTTCTTCAACATGTTCCCGAGCATCGATCGAAGAACGCGTGTGGCACATGAGGCTGAACAGGAACGTTCATGATCGCAGCCCGGATCATGCCGCCACAGCGACGCCACCACGGCAGCATGTACGACGCCACCACCACGCACCCACACCAACGTAGAGCGTCATCACAACACCAAACACCGCGGCGGAGTTCGCGACCGCGATTTCGTTGGGGGAAGGGGGCAGAATATGGAAAAAACCGAAGTGCACTTCGTGCACATGATTTAGAAAAATAAACGCCTTCGTGCGAAGGCCGAACGAAATCCGAAGTGCGTCATATTTTGGGGATGGGGGCGATTGGAAAGAAAGAAAGGGGGCTATAGGAGCGAGCGAGAGAAAGGGTCACGTTTGATTGGTTGAAATCGAGACGATTTTGTTCCGGCCCTAGTGGACGAAATCGGGCCGCCACCATATTTGCCAAATGTATGTATCGTTCCGTTGGCGGCTCGATCTCGGATCGATTTTTCTATAGTGAGAAGTCTTCTCACTGCTATGTGGGTAGCAATGACATTCAAATGTCGCTCCATTACTTTGCATGCGTATTGCAAATGTTTCTATCATTTGAAGTCTCACAATACACACAAAGAAACACAAAATAAACAAACAAAAAATAACACTTCATTCCCCTTATTTATCTCTCCTGGCGACCCAATATCTGCCACCGTATCTGCTAGTTTATATTACCAAAAATTTATGCTGAACTATGTTGTACTACCGTTCGTACTAAATTTTGAGCATATGCGCTGTTCATGCTCAAATAAGGAATAACCAAACATTCCGGGCACAAAGCAAGAATTTTTAATTTCGATGTACAGATGTGTACGTTGCTCGCTAGGAACACGCCTCCAGGAGTTACGGATACATTTTTAACTCAAACACCTTCCAACAACGGATGCGCGGAAATGGTTACAGATGTAGATACGCTGGCTGGTACCTTCAGGTAAAACCGTCGGTAAAGTCTGACTTTTTTCTCACGAGAAGCTTCATCAGGTAAGCCATTAGTATTACGGTGATGGGGAACCACGCCACACCTGTGAACTAAAGGTGTTGTTCCATCTGGCCACGGGCGTGCTAGTGTGGCGGCACTTGTCCGATGAAATCATCACGTCTAGCCTTGAAGTAAATTGGTATTTATAGTACTACACATCAGAACCGATGGTTTGCGCTGCCGATCTAGATGCGTGCACACTCTGGTGGCAAAAACGCATCGCAAACCAAACAGACAACGGATGTTGCACTGCGTCTGGTCTCTAGGTGGGTGCTAAGCATGCTGCATACGCGGTGCATTCTTGAGCATCGATGGTCAGCGCGCGGTGTCGCGCATGCTGTGCGCTCGTGTTGCCTATGCATCCTACCCACGCCCCCGGTTCTGTCAGGCCTCCTCGACCGCCGGTAGTTCCTCTAGATGACTGGTGATGATCCTTGTCGAGCCGATGCTCTCACAGAAACAGAGTCTTTATTAGAACGTGTATAACGATGACGCCAACAATTGAAACGGGAGCATGCGAGAGAAGAGCGAATGGATGATGCGGACATGAAAGGGGAGCGCACACATGTGCCACTTTCAAATGGGTAAAAAACCAAAAAGGCGGTGCCAGACGGGGCGAAAACCCTAGCGCAAACGAAAAAATTAATGCCAAAACGGTTTCGCTTAACCCTTACACGCTGTCAAACTTTTATACGTCCGCGGACTTTTTCGCTGAACCCTTGACGCTATCGAACGCTTTATTTACGAAAATGTAGGTTCTTTTCGTATTGTTTTTGCATTTTTAATATAAATATAACAGCAACAGCAACAAAATCGTTAAAAACTGCAAAATTTATTCGGAAATCAACTTCAGCGGCCAAAACACAGATGAAAACAATACGTTTGACATTTCGGCATAAATTTTCGGGGTTTTACGCCTGCCACACGAAGCGAAAACATTTTGGCATTAATGTGCAAATTTGCGCGCAAATTTTCGCTCCGTGTGGCAGCATCTATACATACACCTCAACCGATTCGGTAGGCTAACCGATTCTAATTGCATACATTTAGGGGCCGAACATTTCAAAATTTGGCCGTTAAATAACCAGTGGAATGAACAAGAACCTTAAACATGAGATTAAATCAATTTATGGTGCGAAAAACTACCCAAATATTATCTTTCGACAGTGAAAATGTAATGGCATCTCCCTCCCCTCTTCCATAATAGCTCTATTTAACGTTTAAAATGTATTTTTTTAAATATATTTAACTGAAAAGGTGTGTATGTTTTTGGGACAATTATTATGTCTAAATCATCTTTTTATCTATCTGGAAGGGACGGGGGAAGGTACAAGCGATGTACTTGGTATGTACTCGCTCCCTCCCCACCCCTCCTCCACTTTCCACATGTATTTCTGTGTCCGGCTCATTCTATGGTTATCTAACGGCAAAATTTTGAAATGGATAACCGCTAAAATTATTTGAATCGGTAGAGGTGTATGTTTTGGTTTTTTACCTTCAAATGATCCTAATCTGTAACCAATCCCGCCCCACGGCGTATATGTGCGTTTCGTGTATTGCGTTTAACTACAGTGGCCGGCATAAGTAAAAGCCCACCCAAAGAAATTTTGGTATGCAACAGCGCAATGATCCTAAACATACCGCTAAATTAACTAATATTTCTTAATGTTCCCGAGTCATTCTCCTTCTCAAATGGCCTTCTCAAAGCCTAGGCTTTAACGGATTTAGAATTTGTGGGGTATTTTAGATAAAAAAAAATCATTAATAATTATGTTACTATCAAAAACAATTATTTTTTAAAGTTATCCACAACACTCCTGAAATCATGTAAACGACATGTCAAAACGCCTATAACTGGATGTCCGGGCTAAGTGTGGACCAAGGTACTTTAAAAAGACAGGTAGCATCTTAACCGCTTTGACAGGTCACAATTTTCAATTTGTTTGACATTCATAGCAGGGCGCTTTTATCAACAAAACCACGTGAGTTTCAAGAAGAAGAAGAAGAAGATGTGGGCAAGTTTGGTGGTTTTATCAGGGAAAGTACCTGATTTCACTCTTTTTCGAATGTTTAAATGATTCATCTCTCTATTTAAGATCATTCGAGCGACCGAGTTGTGTTTTACAGCGAGTGAGCACGGTCCAGGAACGCTAGCAAGCTCTTGTTCTAGGGCGGGTGGCAAGACCTACGGACCGATACCATATTGAAACACTAGGAAGAATTTTGAGAATATTTGCATAAACTTCAACTTTCGTGCCACTTTTCGTGAATTTGAACTGTCGTAATACCACAGAAAAGCGAAAACAGCTCCGAAAAGAGCGTTCCCGAAGTAAACATCCCACCATCCCGTGAATGTCAAACTCTGAAGTTTTTTCTAAAATACGATCGAGGATTTGTTCTGGATAAAGCTACCTGTCTTTTTAAAGTACCTTGGTGTGGACCAAGGTACTTTAAAAAGACAGGTAGCTTTATGCAGAACAAATCCCCGATTTTATTTTAGAAAAAACTTCAGAGTTTGACATTCATGGGATGGTGGGATGTTTACTTCGGGAACGCTCTTTTCGGAGGTGTTTTCGCTTTTCCGTGGTATTACGACAGTTAAAATTCACGAAAAGTGGCACGAAAGTTGAAGTTTATGCAAATATTCCCAAAATTCTTTCAATAGTTTCAATATGCTATCGGTCCGTAGGTCTTGCCACCCGGCCTAGAACAAGAGCTAGCTAGCGTTCCTGGACCGTGCTCACTCGCTGTAAAACACAACTCGGTCGCTCGAATGATCTTAAATAGAGAGATGAATCATTTGAACATTCGAAAAAGAGTGAAATCAGGTACTTTCCCTGATAAAACCACCAAACTTGCCCACATCTTCTTCTTCTTCTTCTTCTTGAAACTCACGTGGTTTTGTTGATAAAAGCGCCCTGCTATGAATGTCAAACAAATTCAAAATGGTGACCTGTCAAAGCGGTTAAGAAGCTACCTGTCTTTTTAAAGTACCTTGGTGTGGACCAAATTAATTGTTAAGAATGTTTGGCAAAACGGAAGAATAGCCCCCGTGAACTTTTTATCGTTTTTTTCGGGCGAAAGTTCATTTTAATTATCGCCGACTTTTCAACCCACCCTTGTATACGTTCCTACAACGATAAAATTCAACATGACAGAAAGAGATGTAGCTAGAAAAGAAAGAGAAAGGGCTCACTTATCGATCAGCTGTTTCGTCCCAAACGTACTAAATGTATGAACGGCATTGCGCATGCTTAAACCACTGGAGTGAAAGAGATAATCATATTACGCTCTGCCGTTCTTTCACAGCACGGTCGCTTTGTTGGTAAACATAGCATGCGCAACGATGATCATGTGGAGCGTTCCTCATGGAGTTAATAGTAATAATTTCAACTCTATTTATTGTATTCCGACAAAATGGAAAAACGATGGGAGCATGCGCTTTAGCTGGAACACTGCGTCCAACCAGCAGCTGCTAGCCCCGCTATACTCGATGCTGAAGCGCAACACCGTTCTACAAGAGCTTTGGTTGACGGTGAGGAAAACTTTAAAACGAAAATAAGGATACTTAGAAGGACGGGGAGGGATTGAAAAACACTTCTGAAATGATAAACAAAAGTCTATTGCATAAAATGCCTCCTCATCCCTCTGCTAATACCTTAATTTATGTTTTGTAGTCTTAATCCCGTGAACAAAACAACACTCACGTGATAGCAGGTGTTAATAGTGGGTTTTTTCCAAAAGAATCATAATTTACACGTCGTGTATGTTGCTGCGTGCCCGTTGGATTTGAATTTGAGTTTTCAAAAATCTTCGCCCCTACTTTAAATTCGCCTGTGGTGAGCTATTGTTGTGCCGTTCTTTCAAAGTTTGGTCTTTCTCTTTCTGGCGCATTTGGTAGGTTGACTTTTTAGTAGAGTTGCCAACATATAGCGGCGAAATCCCACAATGACAGTTAAGCGAGAAGTTCACGGGGGCTATTCTTCCGTTTTACCGAATGTTTCATTGTAGGTGGGCTTTTACTTTTGTCACAACTGTGATCGAACATCTCTCATTTAAACAATTATCAAAAATTGTTATCGATCCAATCGAGATGAAAGCTAGTGAAACTGAAAGAGGAATGTTCAAGCTTTAAGAAAACCACTACACTTGCTGGTTAAGATAGAAAATGTAGGATTTATAGTCAAAAATCTACAAAAATCAAGGGGTGGGCTTTTACTTATGCCGGTCACGGTACCTATCCGGAATAGATTAGTTTCCAATCGTGTATCGGAGAAATGCTGAAAACTGCCATTTGCCATTCACCAGGGGTTTACCCCGGTAACCAAATTGAGTGATTTGCAAAAAAAAAAGTTAATACCATCTCGAACTTCACAGAAAAGCTCTGATGTCCGAGAACACACTATTTTGACAAGGGAGAAAACACTGATGAGAGCTCGAGATAACACTAACTTTTTGAACCCATGAAACTAAACGTAAACGGATGAACTTCTGAGAACTTTTAAGGCGTGGCCAAAAATTTTCTTAAAAAACGAAAAAGAAATGGCAACCGCCGCCATTTCTGATCGACGATCTTCTGTCTGTCTCGTTCCCTCCCCGTTCTAGCTCCCCGGGAAACCAAACCGCGCAAACCATGGAATCCATGATTTCGTATGCTCACTGTAGGAGTGAGCGCGACATCCGATGAAACAGCGCTATACAAAAGCGCCATTTGCAGATTTGTGTGTGAGCGCGAACGAGATGGCTGATGAGACGGCAATACTTTCGGCCGCGTTCATCGGCGCCATCATGATTCCGCTTGAAACGCCCCGAACTTTGTTCGAATCTGGATGCGACACCGTGATTTGATTTACCTTTTTTGGCATAATTACCGCGATTTCCGACAATAAAAGCGCATCAAATGGTCGTACGATAATGGTAGACCTTGTCGCGAAGTAATTTGATCTACTTTTCAGTCAACTTTAGCCGTTTTATCTATTGCACCGCAGCGGTTCGCATTCAATGAAACAGCCGCAAGAACATGCATTCTCCCATGTTTCTAGCCTCATTCCTTCGTCAAAAAGGATTGCATGATGTACATGTACAAATCAACAACATTTTTCCTGATTATCCGAGTGCATTTACCTGCAACAATTTGCCACAAAAGGGCGAGGAACAGAGCTGTTTTTCTTAACATAAAAGAGACGGAAATGATGATCCATTTCTTCGCACTGTTTGCCACGGCTGTAACGAAGCAGATCATCATCGATGCACCGGCCAGGATATGAAAACGGCGTTAGAAAAGATCTGCCCTGGAAGAGCTAGCCAGTGATGAAAACGCAGCGCGATCTCCGCCCACGACAGCAAGAAAAGACGCGCGCGTTTCTTGCGTGGACGAGAGATGGGAAAGGGGCGAAGATGTCCATCTTCACAACATTTGAAAGGGTTAAGAGTGGAGCGGGAAAATGGCTAAAACCAATGGATGTTTTTGCATGCTTGTGCAGTTGCCCAATCAGAAGAGAACAACAAAACAGCAGCAGAACAATCGGCAACAGCATCCGGTGCCAAGCACGAAACGCAGAATGCAGAACAAAGGACAACAATCAGCGCAGGATGTAGGAACAATGGGGGGAGGAGGGGTTTGTAGCGAGGAGAGCGTGTGCACCAAGGTGTTTACTACGCGTTGGTGATAGCCACCGAAAAGGGCGTTGTCGATGCAGCTAACAGCAGAAGAAAACGATCGCGAATTGGTGTTGTGTTGCCGCATTTTGATAGGCGGAAAACATGCTCAAGAATGGCTGAATTTTGTGCTCAAACCGCCGTGTGTTAATGTCGCATATTCCTGGGAAAACCAACTATAAGCTGTGCTATATCCTACGTTAGCTCGTCTATCTTTGCTGCGCAAGAAAGATGCATACGAAGTGCATTAATCCAGACGCACATTGCGCGTAGCGATTGGCCAAAAGTTGCGTTGATTTGTCACCACCGTTTTACGGTGCAATTGATCTGCACAATGTTCCTATTGTGCGTGATGATCGTGTGCGCGGTTTCCAATACGCACATGATGCGTGACACCATTTTTTTGTTGAACATAATGTTTGTTTTTCAGTAAAATCAATGTGAATCATGATGATCATTCGAAGGCATGTTTGTGACATTGTGAACAATTCAAAATGTATGAACTTTTTGTCACAACGCACGGTCTCGATTTCTCGTATTGATGTAGCGTTTATGAACAGGTGATCATCAGCAAAGTAGTTAGTTCAGTGTGTTGCGTGTTAGAAATTCCCATCCCCAATCCTATCATCTCCTTAACATCATTCCACTTCATAGACATTCATTCATCAACATTCATACACAACGCAGACAAACATACCGACAAATCTCGACCTACGACGATGACGAGAGAGCAAGTTAGAACGGGGAGGGAATGAGACGGACAGAAGATCGTCGATCAGAAATGGCGGCGGTCGCCATTTCTTATTCGTTTTTTAAGAAAATTTTTGGCCACGCCTTAAAAGTTCTCAGGGTTCATCCGTTTACGTTTAGATTCATGGGTTCAAAAAGTTAGTGTTATCTGGAGCTCTCATCAGTGTTTACTCCCTTGTCAAAATAGCGTGTACTCGGACATCAGAGCTTTTCTGTGAAGTTCGAGATGGTACTAACTTTTTTTTTCAAATCACTCAATTTGGTTTCTCGGGTCTATCGTCATCGTCCCCCGGTAACCAAATTGAGTGATTTGAAAAAAAAAAGTTAATACCATCTCGAACTTCACAGAAAAGCTCTGATGTCCGGGAACACACTATTTTGACAGGCTGAAGGCCGAAACTGTGTGATCAGGCATGCGGCATGCCAGACACAGGAGGCGGAGTGCAAGGCTGCGGCTGTCCAAGTCGATCTGGGCAGCCGGTCCTTCGCGAGGGTGTTAAAGGGAACTGCAGCACCGGTGAAAGTGCAGAAGGAGTTAGTGCCAGTGCCAGCAGCAGCAGATGTCGCGGCAACGACTCCAGTGGCACCAGGTGCGCTAGCGGCAGCAGCAGCAAAGCGCCTACGCAGCTCCCCGGAGGAGTTGAGCGCCACCAAGCGTGGCAAAAACGATATGGCGGCAAACGCAGTGTCGGCGGATTGCGATGGTTTCACGGTGGTCAAGCCGCGCAAGGCAAAGGCGGCAACCGTGCCCAACACACGCGGTGCCGAAAGCAGCGGTCAACCGAAGCGCTTGCCAACGAAGGTGCCGAATGCACTGATCGTTAAAGCAAAGGAGGACGCACAGTATGAGGCGATATACGCGTCCCTCTGCGATAACCAGAAGCTTAGCGAGCTCGGCAAGCTAGTAGCTTCGGTGGGGCGCACCAACGCCGGCTGTCTGAAGATCGAGCTGCGAGAGGGTGCGAAGAGCGCCCTGCACCAAGCAGCTGTGCAGCAAGTGCTGGGAGAAGCGGTTGAGGTGCGGGCCGTCTCCCCGCACATGACGGTCGAGTGCAGGGGTCTGTACCAGCAGACGACTGAGGCCATGGTGCAGAATGCACTAAAGGCCGAATTTGGCATACAGCAGCCGCCAACGGTCACGGTACGTCGTTTCCGCTACAAAACTGTGGCGGAGATACAGCTCCCGGTCGACACGGCCGAAAAGCTGATCAGCGCCGGAAAAATGCGCGTCGGGTGGAATGACTGCTCCCTGGTCGCGCTGCAACACCCAACCCGGTGTTTCAAGTGCTGGGAGTTTGGCCACCATGCGCGGAACTGCAAAGGCGAGGACCGCAGTGCACTCTGCAAGCGCTGCAGTACAGCAGGCCATTCGACGGCAGCATGCACCGCTAAGCCAAGCTGCTTCATGTGCCCCTCTGGCAGAAACAGCCACGCGCCCGGAAGTTTTCGGTGCGGCGTCCGGCAAGCGGCATGCAGGTAGTGCAGCTCAACCTGAACCACTGCGAGGCGGCGCAGGTCCGGCTGCGGCAGTCGATGGGAGATGCGGCAACGGCGGCGGATGTCGCGATCCTGGCGGAACCGTACCGGGTTCCTGAGCTCGACGAGTGTTGGCGGGCCGACAAGGCGAAGATGGCTGCCGTGCTGGTGCGCGGGCACCCCATCCAGAAGGTGTTGGATGACAGGCACGAAGGCTTCGTCGTCGTGCAGGTGGCCGGTGTCGTCGTGTGTTCCTGCTACGCTCCGCCCCGTTGGTCTCTCGAGCAGTTCGACGGCATGCTGAACGCGATGAGCGATGTGCTGGACGGTCGACGACCGCTACTGGTGGCCGGCGACTTCAACGCGTGGTCTACCGCGTGGGGAAGCCGAAAGACGTGCGCCAGAGGACATCGACTGGAGGAAGCGATTGCTCGCCTCAGGCTGGTGCTGGCTAACACCGGCAACACCAGAACGTTCAGCAAGAACGGGGGCGAGTCAGTAATAGATGTCACCTTCTGCAGTCCGGAGCTGGCGGACGGAATGCAATGGCAGGTAAGTGGGGAGCAGACGTTCAGCGATCACTTCGCTGTGCGCTACAGCCTGGGAAGGGCTGACCGGGTAGGTCCGCCTCCAAAACTCCCAAGATCGTGCCAGCCGAAGACTTGGCAAACCAAGTTCTTCAACGAGAATTTGTTCGCGTTAGCGCTTCGCCGGGAGGACAGTGGGGAGTTCCTTAGTGCCGACTCACTCACTGCCGCCATGGTGAAAGCGTGCGACGTAACAATGCCTCAGAAGGGCAAGTCTCCACCACGTAGGGAAGTGAAACCGTGGTGGAGCGAACGGATTTTGGAGGCGTGGATCGCCAAAAGGCGTATGAGGCGTCGGCACCAGCGCGGCAGGACAGAGGAGGAGAGAGATGAGAGACTCCCTCCGTCCCAAGCTGCGAAGAAGGCCTTGCAGCAGATGATTCAGTCCAGCAAGGACGAGTACTACCACCGACTCGTTAGGGAGGCTGAGGCAAACCCCTGGGGGGCTTACAGGCTTGCGATGGGGAAGCTTCGGCGTCCAAACGTACCGCGTGAGACTTGTCCGCAACGGTTGCGATCAATCGTGGCGGAACTGTTCCCGCTCCATGAGCGGACGGTGTGGCCGGACACACCATATGGTGCGGCTGAGGACGTGGAGGTAGCGGCGGTAACGGACGAGGAGCTGCAGATTGTGGCTCAACGTCTGGACCCAGCCAAAGCGCCGGGTCCGGATGGACTCCCAAACGTCGCTTTGAGGGCCGCCTTGCGCTCTTATCCCGGAATGTTCCGGAGTGCACTGCAAAGGTGCCTGGATGACGGCGTGTTCCCTGACCGCTGGAAACGGCAGAAGCTTGTGCTATTGCCGAAACCTGGCAGGAACCCTGGGGACGCCCCATCCTACCGACCGATCTGTCTGCTGGATGCCATGGGCAAGCTTCTGGAGCGTCTGATTCTTAATAGGTTGACGGTGTTCACGGAGGGAGTCCGGGGCCTCTCTGGGAGGCAGTTTGGTTTTAGGAGGGGGAAGTCTACCGTCGATGCGATAAGGATGGTGGTCGAAACTGCTAGTGGTGTTCGCCAAAGGCGGGGCGCTGACTGTCTCTGCGCTATTGTCACGATTGACGTGAAGAACGCCTTCAACAACGCCAGCTGGATAGCGATCGCCCGGGCGCTGCATGGTATGAGGGTACCCGATTACCTTTGCCGTATCCTGGGAAGCTACTTCGATCAACGCGTTCTGCTGTACGACACCGACTCAGGACCACAGGAAATGCCGCTTACGGCTGGCGTTCCCCAAGGATCCGTTCTAGGGCCAACACTCTGGAACGTGATGTTTGATGGGGTTCTGCGGCTGAGACTTCCGGTCGGGACTTTGGTCGTTGGCTTTGCCGATGATATGGTCCTAGCGGTCCGTGGACAGAGGCTGAAGGAGGTGGAAGTTAACGCGGAGCGCTCGATCGAAGCCGTGCAAACGTGGATGTCTGGGGTGGGGCTTGAGGTAGCTCGTCACAAAACCGAGGTGGTGCTTGTTAGCGGCCTGCAAGCCGCCCAAGAGATATCGATAGACCTCGATGGTCTAGTGGTTCGGTCTCAGGAAGCGATCAGGTACCTCGGGGTGATGGTAGATCGCAGGCTTACCTTCGGCAGCCACGTTGATCATGCTACCACTAAGGCGCGTGGGGCCCTTAACGCTCTTTCTGCCATTATGCGTGGAACGGGCGTCCTCAGTTGCTCGAGGAGGAGGCTACTAGCCAGCGTAGTCACTTCGGTATTGCGTTACGCGGGTCCTGTTTGGGCAGAGGCTCTGTCGGCCCGGAGTCGGGTCGAGCTAAACCGTGTCCACCGGCTCACTGGGATTAGGGTTGCGGGTGCCTTCCGAACCGTATCCTCGGCGGCCATTAGTGTGATTACCGGCATGATCCCGGTTGGGATCCTCATCGACGAGGACAGGGAACGCTACGCTGGTCGTGGCGTGACGGGCACTCGAACGGAGGCGAGACGCAGGTCGCTGCAGCGCTGGCAGCGAGAGTGGGAAAATGACCAGTACGGCCGATGGACGTATCGGCTTATTCCCAATGTCGAGAGATGGCTGTCTCGTAGGTATGGTGAGATCAACCCCTGTCTTGTCCAGTTTCTATCGGGACATGGGTATTTCAGGAAGTATCTCCACCGTATACAGCGTGCGCCGTCGCCGGACTGCTCAACCTGCGTGGGCGTTGTTGAGTCACCAGAGCATGTCTTGTTCGTTTGCCCTAGGTTTGTAGAGGCCAGGACAGAGATGGACGCAGCTCTAGGAGGAGGGGTAAGAGTAGAGAACGTAGTGCAGCGGATGTGTGAGAGCAGGGAGGCTAGACCGCTAGCAGCTGCGTTGGCCGCATAATGGAGAGGCTAGGCGTGGAATGGCGGGAATTCCAGCGCTCTCAGGCCGCTGGCGAGGACCAGCAACAAATGCAGAGGTAAAAGGGAAAACAAGCGGATGTTCCTCGGACATCCGCCTGGGCTTTTCGGCGACCCGCGCCGACCTTGAGACCCACTGTGGCTGGGGGAAAGCCTGCGCCTTGGCGCAACCTTTAGGTGCTTAGGCACGGTCCGTCTTAGTTTTGGGAGGAACGTTTTTGGGAGTGACGAGTATGTAAGGTGGTTTGAACAACGTCACTCCAAAAAATATAGTCGTTTCAGACCTGTGTTTTCGCGGTGCAAGTGCCTCGGCACTGCCACCCTCGCTGTGAGTCATCTCGAAAGAGGCATACAGCAGCAGGGTGGTAACGGGAAACCAAGCTAGTGGTTTAGTGGGTGAGAGTCCCACACTGTTCCTGAGGACCTTCCTCAGGTTCGTACATTAGTATTCCACCTAGTTTGTCAAACGGAGTAAAAAAAAAAACACTATTTTGACAAGGGAGTAAACACTGATGAGAGCTCGAGATAACACTAACTTTTTGAACCCATGAATCTGAACGTAAACATATGAACCCTGAGAACTTTTAAGGCGTGGCCAAAATTTTTTTTAAAAAACGAAAAAGAAATGGCGACCGCCGCCACTTCTGATCGACGATCTTCTGTCTGTCTCGTTCCCTCTCCGTTCTAGCTCGCTCTATCGTCGAGATGATAGGATTCGGGATGGAAATTTCTAACACGCAACACACTGAACTACCTACCCGCAAACCATGAAACTCACGATTTCGTATGCTCACTGTACGAGTGAGCGCGACGTCCGATGAAACAGCGCTATACGAAAGCGCCATTTGCAGATTTGTGTGTGAGCGCGAACGAGATGGCTGATGAGACGGCAATACTTTCGGCCGCGTTCATCGGCGCCATCATGATTCCGCTTGAAACGTGCCGAACTTTGTTCGAATCTGGATGCGACACCGTGATTTGATTTACCTTTTTTGGCACAACTACCGCGATTTCCGACAATAAAAGCGCATCAAATGGTCGTAATTCGCTGTATTTTCCATTTTTTCACGCATTACACGCATTACATCCACGTATGACATCCACGTATAACATCTATTACAAGACTGCCCTTTATCAGAGACGCCGCTTCTCCGGTTCCCGTATGCGAAATCCTCTCTCAAAGATCGGCTATCAGCCACTCTCTCTCTCGATAATCGCTATCGCTCCTGCTACGATTATCATTATCTCTCCCTCTGTCTCTCCATTATCGCTATTGTTACTGTTTCGATTACCGCTATCATTTCAAATATCGTTCTATCGTTCTATCGCTCTCTCTCTCTCTCTCTCTCTCTCTCTCTCTCTCTCTCTCTGTCTGTCTCTCTCTATCTCTTTCTCTTTCTTTCTCTTTCTACACCCTTATCACTACATTCACCCTCTCCCCTATTCTATATGTTAAGAATTACGCTGTGTTCCAAACAGACTAATGAAATGCGAGGAGCGTATGAAAAAACGAATTACCGCCTCTTAGCTACGCTTGCAAACCCCAATTATGCTCCTCGAGCTTGCCAACTTCCGGGTAAGATCCTAGCGGTAGACGTGGTAAAGAACCATATCTTTCAGCCTTTCTGGTTTCTTGACGATTCGCCTCGATCTTTCAACACCTGCGTCCTCCGAACTAGGCGGTGCGTGTGGAGCGCCTCCGGCTTCTACGGACGACGGTGACACAGGAAGATCCTCGCCGTCGCATGCCACCGCTGATCTCGGTGCCCTTTTGACGTCTCTTGCGCTACGAGTGAATTGAAGGCCATGGTCGTTGCGGACAACCACCTTTGGTCCATGGCGACTCAGAACCGTATACTCCTCACGAGAAAACGAAGGGTCCGTCTTATTTCTCCTGGGAAGACACAGAACCACCCTGTCGCCGACAGCTATACTGGATTCCCTAGCTCCTCGGTGATGATCGGCGTATTCCTTGCTGATCCACTTAGCCGCCGCGTCCTTTTCGCGCACGTCTTCTCTATCCAGTTCCTTATGTTGCCCGGACTCCCACAGACTGGGAAATAGGCCACGATACTTCCACCCGATTAACAATTCAAACGGTGTCACGCCGAGACGAGCAAGAGGTTTCGCTGTGTTATGCACGTGCACATAATCGTCCAGGGCCTCTTTCCACGCGCGTCCTTCCTGCTTAGCAGCTGCTATGGCTTTTATAATTCCTTGATTCTGCCTCTCTGCAGCTCCGTTAGACTGGGGATTCAACGATATCGACTTATTTACTTTTACACCTCTTTCCTCCCAGTACTTTATGAATTCGGTGCTTTGGAACGGGGGTCCGTTGTCGCTCTGGATGGTTAGAGGCAATCCCCAAGTGAAAAGAATTCTGCTAAGGGCCGCGTTCGTGCTGCCGGCATCTGTACACCTCATCTCAGTTGCGCTGATGTACCTCGAGTACGTATCAACTACAACCAGCAGTTCCACTCCGCCGGGAACTGATAGGAAGTCGATTTGTAACACCTGCCGGTAGGGTGCGGCTCGTCAAGGGAAGCGGTGGATTCCGTTTCGAGATAGCTACGCAGGTTCCGCATGCGTTAACAAATGTCTCCACTTCCTTACCCAAGTTCGGCCACCAAAAGAACTCTCTTAGAATCCGCTTCATGGCGGAGCTTCCGATGTGGCCTTGATGGGCTGCCGCCACTATCCGAGGCCTAAGGTCCTTGGGAGCGGCTACCTTATCGTCCTTAGAAATGATCGCTCCCAATAGCCGTGGCCACACGGGGCGAAAACTCTAGCGCAAACGAAAAAATTAATGTCAAAACGGTTTCGCTTAACCCTTACACGCTGTCAAACTTTTATACGTCCGCGGACTTTTTCGCTGAACCCTTGACGCTATCGAACGCTTTATTTACGAAAATGTAGGTTCTTTTCGTATTGTTTTTGCATTTTTAATATAAATATAACGGCAACAGCAACAAAATCGTTAAAAACTGCAAAATTTATTCGGAAATCAACTTCAGCGGCCAAAACACAGATGAAAACAATACGTTTGACATTTCGGCATAAATTTTCGGGTTTTTACCCCTGCCACACGAAGCGAAAACATTTTGGCATTAATGTGCAAATTTGCGCGCAAATTTTCGCCCCGTGTGGCCACGGCTAATGAACGTAATGTTTTTGCTTCGACTTCGTACCTCTTTAAGGATTCTGGCCACTTCTAAGAACTCAAAGCCTTTCTCACATCGATGAGTTCCTGGTCATTTTCGGAGGACTGTTCTACGTCTTTCCAGGTAATACTCATTTGGTTACTGTCCAACCTAAAAAGTAAGTGGCTATCGGCGCTATCGTCAAAAGGTTCCTCTGTCCTGTTGGCATTGGGCACTAAGGCGTGACAGGGCGTCTGCAACATTCAGGTGGCCAGGTATTCGTTTCATCTCGAAGTCGAACGCTTGTAATCGCAAGGCTCACGACTCCACTCGCGTAATTGCGCGCTTGCTGAATCTGTGTCCTCCGCCGAATATGAATTCGTTAGCCTCTGAATCCGTTCTTATCGCAAAACGTTTTCCGGTCAAGTAGAATGCGAAGCGTTCTACACTCCACACGATTGCAAGCGCTTCTCTCTGGGTTTGGGGATACTTTTGCTCCGTTGGCGATAAGGCCTTTGAGGCGCATGAGATGATGCGAGGTTTACTGTGACGGTCAAATTGTACCAATACTGCGCCAAGGCCCACGGAAGACGCATCAACGTATAGCTCCGTTACGTCGATGGGATTGAAGTAGCCTAGTCTGGATATCGACTTCAATGCCTCGTTTTTTGAGATAAGAGAACTCATCCTCTTCCCCTTTGGACCAGTAAAAAACAATCCGCCTTCGCTGAGTTCCTCAAATGTTTGGTCACGTCGGCTCGCATGAAGATAAATCGCTCCGAGAAGTTCATGAATCCTAAAAAATTTTTCACTTCCTGTATGTTCTCCGGCCTACGAAAATTCCCGACTGCCGCTAGTTTCGTATCCTCCACTTGTAAGCCTTCGTTGGTCAATGAGAATCCTACGAACTTAACTTTTTGCTGACCGAACACGCATTTGTCCTTATTGATCCGTACATTATGCTCCTGAACGTCGTACGTCGTACTCTCTCTTATTTTTGCCGTGAATTAGGATATCGTCCAAGTAGCATTTCTGTCCTCGGCATCCTGCTAAAACTACGGTCTGCATTGCCTCCTGAAAGATGTCCGGTGCATTGCAGAGGTCAAATGGTAATCGCATGAAGCGGTATGTCGCGTCTCCGGCGAAGAAATTAGTCAAATGACGCGATTCCTCCGCTATTACCACATGAAAGAATGCGCTAGATAAGTCGATCGTGGGCATCCTGAATGGTGTTCTTATGATGCACCTATTGGGTCCTCGTAGGTCCACCACCAGGCGAATGTCGTCCTTGCCCTTAGGGACCACCAACAACGAGGAGCAAAAGGATCTGTCCATCTGGTCCGTCACTCTCTCTATTATGCCCACATAGCACCCAGTGTGCAATGAGTAGACCCCTCTGCCTGCGACGCAGCGAGAGGAAGACTGAGGAGGTTGAAAACGAAACCCCCGCCGCCTGCGACGGGGTCGAGGAAGGGGCAAATACGACGCTCACTATGAAACCGCTCGTAGGCAGCGGGGGAAAGAGCGGAAGAAACCCAGAGGAGGAGGAGGTTTCGCGCGCGAGCTTGTGGGACGCTGTTGCGGAGGGGGAAGGGCGGAATGGGAAGAGAAGAAGGGCGAACGAAAACGAACGCGAGCTTGTGGGTTTCGATTTCGAGGGGTGGGAAGGGCGCAAGAGTCGAAGGGCGATTCGAACGGCAGCGCGCAAGAGAAGGGAACAGAAAAACGAGACGGAGCAACCTCGAGCAAAATTCGGCAAAGTCCCGAACGCGGCAGTCGAAATTTTTCTAAGTCCCGGGAAGCACGTACCGGGACTTAGAAAATTTCAGAGTCGGCGTCGTTCTGAGACTTAGCCAAATGTGTAGCAGAGAAAGTGTTGCGGAAAGTGATAGTGATTTTGTGAGTGACAACATCAGTTTACATGCAAGGTAAGAAAAGATGACATTGTGAAGATGCAAGTGATTTAACACCTTTTGTTTGTTATCTTTTTCTCCGACATGTTCCCGAGCATCGATCGAAGAACGCGTATGGAACACGCGGTTGAACAGGAACGTTCATGATCGCAGCTCGGATCACGCCGCCACAGAGACGCCACCACAGCGACGCCACCAAACCAACGTAGACGACGGCACCACCACCAACAGCACGAACGGCAGACATCACATCATGATGACGTCACACCATGACGACGTCATCACCAAAGTATTATGGCGTCACGGGGTGGGTTCGAAATAATTAGCGAAAATAAACGCCACCGCCATTGCGCGATGGCTTACCGACCAATCAAAGCGTACTTCATTTTGGGTAGGGAAAGAGTATAGGAAAGAAAGAAAGGGAGCTATAGGAGAGAGCGAGACAACCACAGTCCACGCCTCCGAATCGCTCTAGTCTCCGTTCCTTGGGCCCCTATAGTCTCGAGCTAGTCTCGTGGGTTATTTGCCATAAGCGCGTTGTTCCGGAGACTAGAGCGAGACTAGAGCAAGACTACAGCATTTCTATAGTGACCCAGTGTGCATTTTGTAGACCCCTCTGCCTGCGACGCAGCGAGAGGAAGGCTGAGGAGGTTGAAAACGAAACCCCCGCGGCCTGCGACGGGGTCGAGGAAGGGGCAAATGCGACGCTCACTATGAAACCGCTCGTAGGCAGCGGGGGAAAGAGCGGAAGAAACCCAGAGGAGGAGGAGGTTTCGCGCGCGAGCTTGTGGGACGCTGTTGCGGAGGGGGAAGGGCGGAATGGGAAGAGAAGAAGGGCGAACGAAAACGAACGCGAGCTTGTGGGTTTCCCGCCCTTCCCACCCCTCGTAATCGAAACCCACAAGCTCGCGTTCGTTTTCGTTCGCCCTTCTTCTCTTCCCATTCCGCCCTTCCCCCTCCGCAGCCGCGTCCCACAAGCTCGCGCGCGAAACCTCCTCCTCCTCGCGGTTTCTTCCGCTCTTTCCCCCGCTGCCTACGAGCTGTTCCATAGTGAACGTCGCATTTGCCCCTTCCTCAATCCCGTCGCAGGCGGCGGGGGTTTCGTTTTCAACCTCCTCAGCCTTCCTCTCGCTGCGTCGCAGGCAGAGGGGTCTACTCATTGTTCAGTGGGGAGAAGATCGTCTCACTGTTATCTGGGCACTTTTCACCATGGAAAGAGCTTCTCACAAGAGATAGGAAGCCGTGAGAGCGCGTAATCTCGCTGTACATTGCCTGTGTGCCTACGTGCACGTGTGTACGCCGCCCTACAAACCAAATTTGAAATTTTGCAAGTCTGTATAGCGAACAAACCTGAATGGGGTGGTTTGTGGGCTATGCAGCCTTCGTGCCCCTATCATATACAGCAATGCTAGGTGGGTTATACAGACTTCTGAAATTTCATGTAAAAATTTCAAATTGCATACTTTCAGGGGTTGTTTCGAGTAGTTGAAAAAATCGAAAAAAAAACTTTCGACCGCCCTCCATCCACCATTTTGGATCGCCGATCTTCTGCTTGTCTCACTCCCCCGTTCTAGGTCTGCTCTTTCGTCATCGTCGTAGGTCGTGGTTTGTCGCGGTCTGTCTGTCGGTGATGTATGTGGGTGAATGAATCTGTATGAAGTGGAATGATGTTAGGGAGATGATAGGATTTGGGACGGGAATTTCGAACATGCAACGCACTGAACCAATGCTTTATTGATAACCACCTGTTCACAAACGCTACATCAATACGTGAAATCGAGACCGTGCGCTGTGACAAAAAGTTCACACATTTTGAATTGTTCACAATGTCACAAACATGCCTTCGAATGATCATCATGATTCACATTGATTGAAATGGAAAACAAACATTTTGCTCAACATAAAATGCGTGTCACGCTTCACGTGCGTATTGGCAACCGCGCACACGATCATCAGGCTCAACACGAACAATCGATTGCACCCTAAAACGCATCATACCTTGATACCAAATCAACACAACTTTTGATCAATCGCTTTGCGCAAAGTGCATCTGGATTGGTGTACTTTGTGTGCACTTTCTTGCGCAGAAAAGATAGAAGACCTGGCGAAGAATATAGCCCAAACTATCGTGGGTTTTCCCAGGAATATGCGACATTAACACAAGGCGGTTTGAGCACAAAACTCAACCATTCTTGAGCATGTTTTCCGCCTATCAAATTGCGCCAAAACAACACCAATTCGCGATCGTTTTCTTCTGCTGTTGGCTGCATCGACAGCGCCCTTTTCGGTGACTATCACCAACGCGTAGTAAACACGGCGCACAAGCCCTCCTCGCTGCAAACCCCTCCTCCCCCATTGTTCGTACATCCAGATTGTTGTCCTTTGTTGTGTATTCTGCGTTTCGTGCTTGGCAGCGGATGCTGTTGCCGATTGTTCTGCTGCTGTTTTGTTGTTCTCTTCTGATTGGGCAACTGCACAAGCAAGACATTTTCCCGCATCACTTTAACCCGTTCAAATGTTGCGAAGATAGACATCTTCGCCCCTTTCCCAACTCTCGCCCACGCAAGGGACGCGATCCCCCTTCCTTGCTGCCGTGGGCGGAGTTCACCCTTCCGTGGGGAATCTTTTCCCCAGTTCCGTGGGGAATCTTTTCTATCGCCGTTTCGTCACCTAATCTGTGCGCTTCGCGGTATCATCCGGGTCAATACAGCCGTGGCAAACGGTGCGAAGAAACCGATCATCATTCCCATCCTTTTTATGTTAAGAAAAACAGCTCTGTTCCTCGCTGTTTTGTGGTATAAATGCAAGTAAATGCACTTGGGTAATGAGGCAAAATGTTTATGATTTGTGCATGTACATCATGCAAACTTTTTTGACGAAGAAATGGGGCTAGAAACATCGAAATACATGTTCTGCCTGCTGTTTCTTTGAATGCGAACAGCCGCGGTGCAATAGATTAAACGGCTAAAGTTGGCTGAAGAGCAGATCAAATTAATTCGCGACAAGGTTTACCATCATCGTACGACAATCAGACGCACGTTTCTAATTAAAAATCACCAGATTTATGCGAAAAAAAGCAAATCAAATCGCGGAGTCGCGGTGTGTTTCGAATCCCATTTCGATCAATCGAACAAAATTCGGGAAGATTTCAAACTCAAACGATGAAAACGTTCAAAAGTATTGCCGTCTCATCAGCCGTCTCGTTCGCGCTCATATACCAAACTGCTCGATCTGGAGCTCGTATAGCGCTGTTTCATCGGAAGTCGCACTCACTCCTACACTCAGCATAGGAATCGTGGTTTGTAGGGCGGAGAGAGCCCGCCGCGGAGAGCAGCGGCAGCTCTCGCATCTCGCCTGTATGATCGAGAGAGAGAGGGATTAGCGCTTGCTTTTTCTCGCAATGGGATCGCGGCTTCGGAGATCGTTTCAAACCATTTAGTTTTAAACTTTTCTTCCTAAATAGAAAAGGAGAATGCATCTCTTTAAGTTATTAACACTTAAGGAATGATTTGCTAACAGATAATTGTTGTTTTGGCCTGTAAATATGCCGCATCAACCAGCATGAATCGACTAAGAATCCTTACCCAAACTTCCTTTACCATACATTTATGTAAGAATGGTTTGCCCTTTATATGTAAACTACTCTTTATATGTAAAGAGTTATAGAACGTTTCCTTCCTCTATCACATGTTTGCCGCGAGTAGCTTCCCGTGAAGTGGTTTCTAACCCTTTAGCCCACTACTAACGTTCCGCAAGCTGACCGTAAAGGTTTACTCTTCTTGTACGAACGATGAAACAATCGATAATAAATCAGTCCGATTCTACAAAAGAGTGGTTGTATTTCTCCCCAGACCGACAGCATGTTCCTCAATCGTTTTACCACATTTCTCAAAGCAAAAACGGTTCGTGTCTAATCGAATGATGTAGACGCCAAGCCACATGCTAACATAATATCGCATGCCACCTTTTACGTGCGATAATTTTAATCGAATGCATCTTTGCCTGTGCGTAATAAAATGTAGTCATCTTACAAATCTTTGCTTCGCGATCGTTGAGGTTGCTTCGCAGATTTAAAGAGGACTACACAAGAGGAAAGACTTGAGGACACATGAGCGTTACACTCGATAACATCGTTTTCGAAAAAGAGAGGTAACGTAATGCAATATTAATAGACTAACGAAAGGTGAATGCAGCTCCATATCATTTGGGAACGGTTCAAGAGATATGCTGCGAGACCATTGCTGCTAGCCTTTGGGATTAGCTCGTGTGTCTCTCCGTGTAAGAGTAGTATTCACTTAGTGTGGGCTAAGGTATTTAATTTTCTTTCCACATTTACTTTTCACATTTTTTTATGACTGCTGATTCTTTCAAGAATATTGTGTGACAGTTTTGAATAAACTGAAGCAAAACTGATAAAGATATTGATTTTTGAATGACCGCCTTTCAAAACTTTTCTCAAAATCTACTCATCGTATGCTACGAAACTGAATCTGAATCGATCGATTGAAATGATTTGATTTTAAACACTTAATCTGTACATAACCCTGTCTAGTTTTCATAGAGATTGTTGATACTTTTTATTATAAATTAAGTCAAACTTGTTCTTTGAAGGAAAATCGAAAAAGGACCAGTTTTTCAACTTCAAAAATTTGCCAAAAATCGGAAAATTGGAAATTCCACAAAAACTCCACGGGGGTAGCTAGATAAACTTATAATCTAACTAAAAAATATTCATTTGTTCCGATGATTCACTGGAAAGATATGATGGGCACCGCAAAAAGTACATTTTTACAGCCCATTGCCTCTCTAGCTTGAATGCCATGAGAGTAGTTTTTAACAAATGTTCCTCAAAATACAATCAAATCTTCAAAAATGCACTATTATTATTCGCGATTTCAGCCCCGCTCTAACGGTTTACAACTCATTTGTAATCAATTAAAACCACATTTACTTCCAAAGGGTCAAGGGAAAGTTGTATTACTACTATTTTACTTGCAATCATGCCGGTTATCTAGAGGCGTCTTTTGAATTGGCTCTCGCCTTTCAAGCAGTAGTCTTTATGGTTTATTATCCAAAGCATTCATCCGCTTGCCGACGATCGTACATAAAACAGTCCGCTGATATACTTATTGCGTACCAGGTTGGGGATGAATGAAACTATTGGAGGATATTTCAGAAAGCCGCTCGTTGGTTATAGCGCGTGATAAGTGTATCATCACTACCGAGCCTAGCTTGTGCGGCCTTCGTTGATTCAGCGGAATTTGTCCTGTTTCAGCAATCGAGGTTTGATGAAGCCAGGTATGAATGGACGCCAATAAGAGAATTGATGATTGAGGAACTGCGTGAGCCACATGATAACGTGACTGCATATGGATGCTCTTAGCAATAACGCAAGTGTTTCTTCACAACCCTATTGCCTTTGGAAATGGCGCTATTAAAGACAAAAAACGGACCCTCAGTTGTTTGAGAAACGCTTTTCAAGATTAGAGAGTGTGTCACCAGGTTTAGATATCGTTAGTGCAAAGGGCGATGAAAACATACTTCGAAATAGCTCTGATAAGGTAAACGTGATGGGTAACCCTTCACAAAGCATTACGGAAGTCTCACGCATTACGCTCGTAACAAGCTGTACTGCCGGGTTTTCTAACGCAGCAGACACCGGTTGAAACATCGACTAAAGATGTTTACGATCGACAGCGCAAGCACCGCAGCAGAACCTGCAGAGAGTAGAACAGAACGGAAAGCTGCTCATCATCAGTCGCCAACGTAGGCAGCGAACACAGCCCCGGTGATCCCTTAACGCGGCCATAAGTGGCAGGAAGAGGGAATCATGCGACCGCGTCTTGGAGGAAGGGACGAATGGTTGGCCTGTCCACGGCTAGCACGGTTGCCGTGTATCGTCCCGAGAGGAGTATGCTGAAAGCGATCGTAGGCCAGCAGCAGCGGCAGTAACGAACGCGGATGGTGCTTGCCCGCTAGAACGGCAGCGGTGGTGCGACCTCCGGCAGCACCGTAAGGCTGCACACGCAGAACTTAAGAGCAGACTTTAAAAAAAGATAGGAAAGGAGCATTCCGGCTGCTTCTGGATAGGGATGGCATAGCGTGATAAGAAGAGGTGTAGAAAGCGAGAGGGCGAGCTAGGCAGAGCCTAGGTGGAGAGTAGGGCCTATGCAGAGCCCCACAAAGGGGACTTAAAGGCTCTTATGGGCCTCTAGAAGCCGCCAGGTGGAGGTAATGCCAGGTTAGGAGGGAGGCCTCGAGCGACAACCGTTTCCTTCATTGTACATATTAGTTTAAGTAATAAATGGTCTGATTTAGAATAACAAATCGAAGTTGTTGCTGGCAACAACCACCACGGTAATCAATTTTGTGAACGCAGTGCCGTCTACGAAGCATCGGAAGGTCTGTCGCATATATGCAGCTTTAGCATCCTGATCGATCCAGCTTCCAGTTGATCGGATCTCAGGGATGTAATCTTTCAGCGTTCAAGCCGTGCAGCGTACCCTGCTGTGCTGTGGTCAAGCCGTGATAGTAAACTACGTGGTTTTGATTCATGGCATGTGCGATCACTGCTACCTGCATCATTGCAAGGTGTGACTGCCTCGAAAAGAACATTTCGGTTAGTGCGTTCCTTGCAGGATCACATACATCTTTAATCACCGCGATTTGCTCCCGATCGCGGTCTTGTCGCGGGTCCAAAGTGCCGGCGCTTTTGTGCTGCTTTTCCCCGCCGCCACTGATGCTACCGCTGCCGATAGTAATTGCACCTGAGCAGCATGCAGCACGGCCCTTCCTATCGCGGCGACAAGCACGGCAAACTGCGTTGCACGCATCTTTTTGTGGGAGGGAACACCGTGGAGCGCGAGTTGATGATCGAACTTATTTGTCTGAAAGAGCGCCAAGTGCAAAACAATTGATGCGGTGTGCATTGCACTCCCAGTTTTGCATACATTTATTGATAGCCATACTCATTGATATCAAGTTGGTTAAGTTGTGCATCGTGTTATTGTGCGTCCAAAGTGCTCCGCTACAAAGTTTGCTTCCGATCGCATCGACGAAATACATCCACATCGGTAGGTAAGTACCCACTGAACAATGAGCAGACCCCTCCGCCTGCGACGCAGCGAGAGGAAGGCTGAGGAGGTTGAAAACGAAACCCCCGCGGCCTGCGACGGGGTCGAGGAAGGGGCAAATGCGACGCTCACTATGAAACCGCTCGTAGGCAGCGGGGGAAAGAGCGGAAGAAACCCAGAGGAGGAGGAGGTTTCGCGCGCGAGCTTGTGGGACGCGGCTGCGGAAGGGGAAGGGCGGATTGGGAAGAGAAGAAGGGCGAACGAAAACGAACGCGAGCTTGTGGGTTTCGATTACGAGGGGTGGGAAGGGCGCAAGAGTCGAAGGGCGATTCGAACGGCAGCGCGCAAGAGAAGGGCACAGCAAAACGAGACGGAGCAACCTCGAGCAAAATTCGGCAAAGTCCCGATCGCGGCAGTCGAAATGTTTCTAAGTCCCGGGAAGCACGCACCGGGACTTAGAAAATTTCAGAGTCGGCGTCGTTCTGGGACTTAGCCAAATTTGTAGCAGTGAAAGTGTTGCGGAAAGTGATAGTGATTTTTTGAGTGATAACGTCAGTTTACATGCAAGGTAAGAAAAGATGACATTGTGAAGATGCAAGTGATTTAACACCTTTTGTTTGTTATCTTTTTCTCCGACATGTTCCCGAGCATCGATCGAAGAACGCGTGTGGCACATGAGGCTGAACAGGAACGTTCATGATCGCAGCCCGGATCACGCCGCCACAGCGACGCCACCACGGCAGCATGTACGACGCCACCACCACGCACCCACACCAACGTAGAGCGTCATCACAGCACCAAAACACCGCGGCGGAGTTCGCGACCGCGATTTCGTTGGGGGAAGGGGGCAGAATATGGAAAAAACCGAAGTGCACTTCGTGCACATGATTTAGAAAAATAAACGCCTTCGTGCGAAGGCCGAACGAAATCCGAAGTGCGTCATATTTTGGGGATGGGGGCGATTGGAAAGAAAGAAAGGGGGCTATAGGAGCGAGCGAGACAAAGGGTCACGTTTGATTGGTTGAAATCGAGACGATTTTGTACCGGCCCTAGTGAACGAAATCGGGCCGCCAGAATATTTGCCAAATGTATGTATCGTTCCGTTGGCAGCTGGATCTCGGATCGATTTTTCTATAGTGAGAAATCTTCTCACTGCTATGTGGGTACCCAGTGTACAATGAGTAGACCCCTCTGCCTGCGACGCAGCGAGAGGAAGGCTGAGGTGGCTGAAAACGAAACCCCCGCCGCCTGCGACGGGGTCGAGGAAGGGGCAAATGCAACGCTCACTATGGAACCGCTCGTAGGCAGCGGGGGAAAGAGCGGAAGAAACCGCGAGGAGGAGGAGGATTCGCGCGTGAGCTTGTGGGACGCTGCTGCGGAGGGGGAAGGGCGGAATGGGAAGAGAAGAAGGGCGAACGAAAACGAACGCGAGCTTGTGGGTTTCGATTACGAGGGGTGGGAAGGGCGCAAGAGTCGAGGGGCGATTCGAGCGGCAGCGCGAAAGAGAAGGGAACAGAAAAACGAAACGGAGCAACCCCGATCGAAATTCGGCAAAGTCCCGATCGCAGCAGTCGAAATTTTTCTAAGTCCCGGGAAGCACGCGTTCCGCTGACGGTGCAGTGCAAGTGCGGCTAAGTGTTAGAAAAGTTACCAAATATAGATACAAAGTGATTGTGATACTCTAGGTGTTGACTGCAATCTGCAAGGTAAGTTAAAACAACATTACGTTGCCCCGTAAGTGATCTAATATTCTGATGTTTTCTTTCTCTCCGACATGTGCCCGAGCATTGTGCATCGATGGAAGAAACCGCGCCAACGATCGGTGTACGCGGTGCAGTCTACAGCGATCATCAGCGCGAACAGGAAAGTTCTTGTATGCAGCCCGGATCACGCCGCCACAGCGACGCCAGCACAGCGACGCCACCAAACCAACGTAGACGACGCCACCAACACCAACAGCACGAACGGCGAACATCACATCATGACGACGTCACACCATGACGACGTCATCACCAAAGTGTTATGGCGTCACGGGGTGGGTTCAAAACAATTAGGAAAAATAAACGCCACCGCCATTGCGCGATGGCTTACGGACCAATCAAAGCGTACTTCATTTTGGGTAGGGAAAGAGTATAGGAAAGAAAGAAAGGGGACTAGAGGAGAGAGCGAGAGAAAGGGTCACGTTTGATTGGTTGAAATCGAGACGATTTTGTTCCGGCCCTAGTGGACGAAATCGGGCCGCCAACATATTTGCCAAATGTATGTATCGTTCCGTTGGCGGCTGGATCTCGGATCGATTTTTCTATAGTGAGAAGTCTTCTCACTGCTATGTGGGTAGTGTTGGGTAAATGCAAGGTACTTTAAAAGGACAGGTAGTTTCTTAACCGCTTTGACAGGTCACCATTTTCAATTTGTTTGACATTCATAGCAGGGCGCTTTTTATCAACAAAACCACGTGAGTTTCAAGAAGAAGAAGAAGAAGATGTGGGCAAGTTTGGTGGTTTTATCAGGGAAAGTACCTGATTTCACTCTTTTTCGAATGTTTAAATGATTCATCTCTCTATTTAAGATCATTCGAGCGACCGAGTTGTGTTTTACAGCGAGTGAGCACGGTCCAGGAACGCTAGCTAGCTCTTGTTCTAGGCCGGGTGGCAAGACCTACGGACCGATACCATATTGAAACATTAGGAAGAATTTTGAGAATATTTGCATAAACTTTCGTTCCACTTTTCGTGAATTTGAACTGTCGTAATACCACAGAAAAGCGAAAACAGCTCCGAAAAGAGCGTTCTCGAAGTAAACATCCCACCATCCCGTGAATGTCAAACTCTGAAGTTTTTTCTAAAATACGATCGAGGATTTGTTCTGCATAAAGCTACCTGTCTTTTTAAAGTACCTTGGGTAAATGGGCTCTTTTCAGTGAGCGGAGAGCGAGCTCCCGCTCACCTAAAAGAGCGGAGCGCGAGCCACCGCTCACCTAAAAGAGCGGAGCGCGAGCCCCCGCTCACCTAAAAGAGCGGAGCGGGAGCCCCCGCTCTTTTGCTCCGCTCTTTTCTCACCGCTCTTTTCTCACGCTCACAGCTCTTTTCGCTCCTTTAGCTCTTTTCTCACGCTCACAGCTCTTTTAGCTCTTTTAGCTCTTTTAACACGCTCGCAGCTCTTTCAGCTCCTTTAGCTCTTTTCTCACGCTCACGCGGCCGAAAGTATTGCCGTCTCATCAGCCATCTCGTTCGCGCTCACACACAAATCTGCAAATGGCGCTTTCGTATAGCGCTGTTTCATCGGACATCGCGCTCACTCCTACAGTGAGCATACGAAATCGTGAATTTCTTGGTTTGCGGAGAATTTGGTTTCACGGGTGATGTAGCGTTTATGAACAGGTGATTAGAGATGGGTAAAGAGCGAGGGAGCTACCTCGCTCACGCTGTTAAAAGAGCTAAAGGAGCTGAACGAGCTGCGAGCGTGTTAAAAGAGCTAAAGGAGCTGAAAGAGCTGCGAGCGTGTTAAAAGAGCTAAAGGAGCTGAAAGAGCTGCGAGCGTGTTAAAAGAGCTAAAGGAGCTGAAAGAGCTGTGAACGTGAGAAAAGAGCGGTGAGAAAAGAGCGGAGCAAAAGAGCTAGCGCACTCGGCAATCAACTGAGCGCTCACTCGCTCTTTTAGGTGAGCGGAGTGAGCGAGGTAGCTCCCTCGCTCTTTACCCATCTCTAATCACCTGTTCATAAACGCTACATCACCCGTGAAACCAAATTCTCCGCAAACCAAGAAATTCACGATTTCGTATGCTCACTGTAGGAGTGAGCGCGATGTCCGATGAAACAGCGCTATACGAAAGCGCCATTTGCAGATTTGTGTGTGAGCGCGAACGAGATGGCTGATGAGACGGCAATACTTTCGGCCGCGTTCATCGGCGCAATCATGATTCCGCTTTGTTCGAATCTGGATGCGACACCGTGATTTGATTTACCTTTTTTGGCACAATTACCGCGATTTCCGACAATAAAAGCGCATCAAATGGTCGTACGATAATGGTAGACCTTGTCGCGAATTAATTTGATCTGCTTTTCAGTCAGCTTTAGCCGTTTTATCTATTGCACCGCAGCTGTTCGCATTCAATGAAACAGCCGCAAGAACATGCATTTTTCCATGTTTCTAGCCTCATTCCTTCGTCAAAAAGGATTGCATGATGTACATGTACAAATCAACAACATTTTTCCTGATTATCCGAGTACATTTACCTGCAACAATTTGCCACAAAACGGCGAGGAACAGAGCTGTTTTTCTTAACATAAAAGAGACGGGAATGATGATCCGTTTCTTCGCACTGTTTGCCACGGCTGTAACGAAGCAGATCATCATCGATGCACCGGCCAGGATATGAAAACGGCGTTAGAAAAGATCTGCCCTGGAAGAGCTAGCCAGTGATGAAAACGCAGCGCGATCTCCGCCCACGACAGCAAGAAAAGACGCGCGCGTTTCTTGCGTGGACGAGAGTTGGGAAAGGGGCGAAGATGTCCATCTTCACAACATTTGAAAGGGTTAAGAGTGGAGCGGGAAAATGGCTAAAACCAATGGATGTTTTTGCATGCTTGTGCAGTTGCCCAATCACAAGAGAACAACAAAACAGCAGCAGAACAATCGGCAACAGCATCCGGTGCCAAGCACGAAACGCAGAATGCAGAACAAAGGACAACAATCAGCGCAGGATGTACGAACAATGGGGAGAGGAGGGGTTTGTAGCGAGGAGAGCGTGTGCACCAAGGTGTTTACTACGCGTTGGTGATAGCCACCGAAAAGGGCGTTGTCGATGCAGCTAACAGCAGAAGAAAACGATCGCGAATTGGTCGTGTGTTGCCGCATTTTGATAGGCGGAAAACATGCTCAAGAATGGCTGAGTTTTGTGCTCAAAACGGCATCTTTTAATGTTGCATATTCCTGGGAAAATCAACTATAAGTTGTTGCTATATCCTACGTTAGCTCGTCTATCTTTGCTGCGCAAGAAAGATGCATACGAAGTGCATCAATCCGGACGCACATTGCGCATAGCGATTGGCCAAAAGTTGCGTTGATTTGTCACCACCGTTTTATGGTGCAATTGATCTGCACAATGTTCCTGTTGTGCGTGATGATCGTATGCGCGGTTTCCAATACGCACATGATGCGTGACACCAATTTTATGTTGAACATAATGTTTGTTTTTCAGTTGAATCAATGTGAATCATGATGATCATTCGAAGGCATGTTTGTGACATTGTGAACAATTCAAAATGTATGAACTTTTTGTCACAACGCACGGCCTCGATGCCACATATTGCCCCGCAAACCATGAAACTCACGATTTCGTATGCTCACTGTAGGAGTGAGCGCGATGTCCGATGAAACAGCGCTATACGAAAGCGCCATTTGCAGGTTTGTGTGTGAGCGCGAACGAGATGGCTGATGAGACGGCAATACTTTCGGCCGCGTTCATCGGCGCAATCATGATTCCGCTTGAAACGCGCCGAACTTTGTTCGAATCTGGATGCGACACCGTGATTTGATTTACCTTTTTTGGCACAATTACCGCGATTTCCGACAATAAAAGCGCATCAAATGGTCGTACGATAATGGTAGACCTTGTCGCGAACTAATTTATTCTACTTTTCAGTTAACTTTAGCCGTTTTATCTATTGCACCGCAGCTGTTCGCATTCAATGAAACAGCCGCAAGAACATGCATTTTTCCATGTTTCTAGCCTCATTCCTTCGTCAAAAAGGATTGCATGATGTACATGTACAAATCAACAACATTTTTCCTGATTATCCGAGTACATTTACCTGCAATAATTTGCCACAAAAGGGCGAGGAACAGAGCTGTTTTTCTTAACATAAAAGAGACGGGAATAATGATCCGTTTCTTAGCACTGTTTGCCACGGCTGTAACGAAGCAGATCATCATCGATGCACCGGCCAGGATATGAAAACGGCGTTAGAAAAGATCTGCCCTGGAAGAGCTAGGCAGTGATGAAAACGCAGTGCGTTCTCCGCCCACGACAGCAAGAAAAGACGCGTGCGTTTCTTGCGTGGACGAGAGTTGGGAAAGGGGCGAAGATGTCCATCTTCACAACATTTGAAAGGGTTAACCGAGTCTCTACACGGGAGCGCAAGTCGCGAGAGATCTATCAATTCTATCATTTAACTGTCAAATTCCATACAAATCGGAGGCGAGAGATCTCTCGCTCGTGTAGGGGCTGAAAACTTTGAAAGAATTGAGCAACCAGCGCAAGAAAATAACTGCTCATAAAAAAAAATCAAGCAAGCTGTTGTTTCAAGTGAGCGCGGTAGCTAAGTAGACCTAGGTCAACCAGACGATGACGTTTGTTTGAGAGTTGTGAAAGTTTTGAAAGGATAGCTCAGTTTGAGCAAATCTATCAAAACTCTCGCGAAAGAATCTGCGCTCCCGTCTAGAGACTCGGTAAGAGTGGAGCGGGAAAATGGCTAAAACCAATGGATGTTTTTGCATGCTTGTGCAGTTGCCCAATCAGAAGAGAACAACAAAACAGCAGCAGAACAATCGGCAACAGCATCCGGTGCCAAGCACGAAACGCAGAATGCAGAACAAGGGCAACAATCAGCGCAGGATGTAGGAACAATGGGGGGAGGAGGGGTTTGTAGCTAGGAGAGCGTGTGCACCAAGGTGTTTACTACGCGTTGGTGATAGCCACCGAAAAGGGCGTTGTCGATGCAGCTAACAGCAGAAGAAAACGATCGCGAATCTGTCATGTGTTGCTGCATTTTGATAGACGGAAAACATGCTCAAGAATGGCTGAGTTTTGTGCTCAAAACGGCATCTTTTAATGTTGCATATTCCTGGGAAAACCAACTATAAGTTGTTGCTATATCCTACGTTAGCTCGTCTATCTTTGCTGCGCAAGAAAGATGCATACGAAGTGCATCAATCCAGACGCACATTGCGCATAGCGATTGGCCAAAAGTTGCGTTGATTTGTCACCACCGTTTTATGGTGCAATTGATCTGCACAATGTTCCTGTTGTGCGTGATGATCATGTGCGCCGTTTCCAATACGCACATGATGCGTGACACCATTTTTTGTTGAACATAATGTTTGTTTTTCAGTAAAATCAATGTGAATCATGATGATCATTCGAAGGCATGTTTGTGACATTGTGAACAATTCAAAATGTATGAACTTTTTGTCACAACGCACGGTCTCGATTTCACGTATTGATGTAGCGTTTATGAACAGGTGATCATCAGCAAAGTAGTTAGTTCAGTGTGTTGCGTGTTAGAAATTTCCATCCCCAATCCTATCATCTCCTTAACATCATTCCACTTCATAAGCCTTGGCCACACGGGGCGAAAATTTGCGCGCAAATTTGCACATTAATGCCAAAATGTTTTCGCTTCGTGTGGCAGGGGTAAAACCCCGAAAATTTATGCCGAAATGTCAAACGTATTGTTTTCATCTGTGTTTTAGCCGCTGAAGTGGATTTCCGAATAAATTTTGCAGTTTTTAACGATATTGTTGCTGTTGCTGTTATATTTATATTAAAAATGCAAAAACAATACGAAAAGAACCTACATTTTCGTAAATAAAGCGTTCGATAGCGTCAAGGGTTCAGCGAAAAAGTCCGCGGACGTATAAAAGTTTGACAGCGTGTAAGGGTTAAGCGAAACCGTTTTGACATTAATTTTTTCGTTTGCGCTAGAGTTTTCGCCCCGTGTGGCCACGGCTATAGACATTCATTCATCAACATTCATACGCAACGCAGACAAACATACCGACAAATCTCGACCACGACCTACGACGATGACGACAGAGCGAGCTAGAACGGGGAGCGAATGAGACAGACAGAAGATCGTCGATCCGAAATGGCGGCATTCGCCATTTTTTTATCGTTTTTAAGAAAACTTTTGGCCACGCCTTTTAAAAGCTCTCCAGAAGTTCATCCGTTTACGTTTATATTCATGGGTCAACTTGTACAAAGTCTAACTCTCATCACTCCGAAGCCACATGTCAAACTACTACAAAGTCAAACATCAGAGCTTTTCTGTGATGTTCGGCATTGTACAAGATTTTTTTTTTCAAAAGCGCTCAATTTGGTTTCTCGGGAAGCGTTTATGAACAGGTGATCAACAGCAAAGTACCCCGCAAACCATGGAATTCACGATTTCGTATGCTCACTGTAGGAGTGAGCGCGATGTCCGATGAAACAGCGCTATACGAAAGCGCCATTTGCAGATTTGTGTGTGAGCGCGAACGAGATGGCTGATGAGACGGTAATACTTTCGGCCGCGTTCATCGGCGCCATCATGATGCCGCTTGAAACGCGCCGAACTTTGTTCGAATCTGGATGCGACACCGTGATTTGATTTACCTTTTTTGGCACAACTAGCTAAACGGCCCGGTTACAGGGCTGCGCAACATTACCATGCTTTTCTGCTTTATTGTAAATGCGCGTTTTTCAAAATGAACTTATAAAGCTAAACGGCCCGGTTACAGAAAATTTGAATATTTTGCCCGGTTTTTTAAATGTTTTTGTTTTGCTTAATATGCGCCCTTCCATGTCATTCCATGCCCTTTCATGCCATTTTATGCCCTTCCATGCCCTTCCATGCCCTTCCATCCATAGCATTTTACATGTTTCACAGTTTATGATTTGGTTTCTAAAATCCAAGATCAAAAAGTATGATAAGTGCCATTGCGAAATTTTCGTCATTGAGGTAATACTTGTGTAACTTTTATCGGTTCACCGGGATGCTGGAGAGATCAACCATTTCCAGGTTCCCTTTTGTCAGTGACTTACCAGGCCATTGTCCGACTAACCGATGCCATGTTAGACGCGATCGATCAGCGCTTTATCATCCGCCTGTCGACTGATCTTCAATTGGCAAGGACGATCTCAAGGAAGAACAGCATCTGCCATGTCCAGGTCCATCATGCCCAGGTCATGTCCTGCCATGTCCAGGTCCAGGTGTGATTTCACGCTAATCGATAATATGAAACCGGCCACTTTGCCATCCCCGGTTGCATAGCCTTTGTTTCGCTATGATACGAATAGAAAATCTGGCACGATGTGTTGCAATGATCGATCCAATTCGGATTCATCATAAGGTTGGGTGCTACCTGCTGTGAGGTTACACTCAAAAACCATTAACAGTGGACAAATCATCAGACATAGAAACTGAACCGGTCTGATATCATTGCCAGTACCGACAGTAAATCTTTCTTCTGGCGCGTGTTGATTCTTGCGCATGCATCGACCATTTCCAGGCTGGCCGCTCCATTACGCTGCCATTGATAGCGAGTTAGCACATCCTTTTTTCGGTGCTAGACTGACCGATGCCAGGGTAGACGCGATCGATCAGCGCTTGATCATCTGCCCGTAAGCTGTAGTTCGATTGCCAAGGGCGATCTCGAGCAAGAACATCATCTACCATGTCCAGGTCCATCATTTCCAGGCCATGTCCAGGTCCAGGTGATTTCAGGTGCACCCGTCACTTTCCCAGGCCCGGTTACATAGCCTTTGTTTCGCTATGATAAGCATAAAAAATCTGGCACGATGTGTTGCAATGATCGATCCCATTCGGATTCATCGTAAGGTTGGGTGCTACTTGCTGTGAGGTTAAACTCATAAACCACTAACAGCGCATGCCATTTGCGGACCATTTCCAAGTTCTGGTGGCCGCTCCTCCATGGTGCCATTGATAGCGAATAAGCCACCATTTTCCGTTACCAGGCCACCATTTCGGTTACCAGGCCACCTGTAGGCTGATCTTCGATTGGCAAGGGCGATCTCAAGCAAGAACAGCTTCTACCATGTCCAGGTGTGATTTCAGGTCCACCAAGGAAATGAGACCCGCCACTTTCCTCTCTACAGCCCAGGTTGCATAGCCTTCGTTTCGCTATGACAAAATCTGGCACGATGTGTTGCAAGGAGCGATCCTATTTTGATCAGACACAGATACAGTCGGACAGTTAACCATCTCTCTAACTGCGGATTCATTCTGGCGCATGCAGCGAAGCCAGCGAGTGTTTGCCCGTCCCATTTTGCATCGGCAACCGTGACGCGGTGAGCGGCTTAACGCAGCGATCATATGCTACGATGTCCTGGAACGCAAGCGTGGAGTACTTATCAGGCCACAGATTATTGGACTTGCCAGAACACATTCAATCATTCCAGAGATTAAAAACCACGACAGCGGCGTCCGTTGAGTCGAATCTAACTTCATTTCGAGGGGGAAAATAGCATAAGATTTGTTTAACTGCAGGTTTTTTGCCAATCTCATAATATGCAATTCATCTATCGGTAAAATAGTTTTTTAAATCCATTTTCGCGCAGCAGATTTGTTTCTCGCTCGCGTTTACGTCTGCGGTATGTTGCATCCCTCTCGGGTGGCGGAATTTACTAAAATATGTATATGGATCATCATCACCATCGATCGATTTCATCATCATCATTGCATTACTCTCAGCGCGAGGTTTAGCGTGAGGTTTTAGCGTGAGAAAACTTAAAAACTTTTTAAGCTAGGTTTGCATAGGTTTTTTTGAGAAAAAAAAATCACCATCATGTTCGCCGTCATCAACTTCATCTTATATCGTGTTGATGATCATCATCATTCATCATCATCACCATCTTATGGCACTTTTTACAGCGTGAGAAAGCTTACAAACTTTTTAACATAGGTTTGCATAAGATTTTTTGAGAAAAAAAAATCACCATCATGTTCACCGTCATCAACTTCATCTTATATCGTGTTGATGATGATCATCATTCATCATCATCACCACGTTATGGCACTTTTTAGAGCTTTTTACAGCAAAATCATCATCATCATCATCATCCACCATCATCCACCATCATCATCGTCATCCCCGTCACCAGACGCATCATATGCAGTGCTCAGAAGCATCGTGCGATGGCCCGTTTGGGCGCAATGCCGCGTTACACGGAGCGTTACGCGAGCTAAAATTTGTATATAGACTAGCTAAACGGCCCGGTTACAGGGCTGCGCAACATGACCATGCTTTTCTGCTTTATTGTAAATGCGCGTTTTTCAAAATGAACTTATAAAGCTAAACGGCCCGGTTACAGAAAATTTGAATATTTTGCCCGGTTTTTTAAATGTTTTTGTTTTGCTTAATATGCGCCCTTCCATGTCATTCCATGCCCTTTCATGCCATTTTATGCCCTTCCATGCCCTTCCATCCATAGCATTTTACATGTTTCACAGTTTATGATTTGGTTTCTAAAATCCAAGATCAAAAAGTATGATAAGTGCCATTGCGAAATTTTCGTCATTGAGGTAATACTTGTGTAACTTTTATCGGTTCACCGGGATGCTGGAGAGATCAACCATTTCCAGGTTCCCTTTTGTCAGTGACTTACCAGGCCATTGTCCAACTAACCGATGCCAGGGTAGACGCGATCGATCAGCGCTTTATCATCCGCCTGTCGACTGATCTTCAATTGGCAAGGACGATCTCAAGGAAGAACAGCATCTGCCATGTCCAGGTCCATCATGCCCAGGTCATGTCCTGCCATGTCCAGGTCCAGGTGTGATTTCACGCTAATCGATAATATGAAACCGACCACTTTGCCATCCCCAGTTGCATAGCCTTTGTTTCGCTATGATAAGAATAGAAAATCTGGCACGATGTGTTGCAATGATCGATCCCATTCGGATTCATCATAAGGTTGGGTGCTACTTGCTGTGAGGTTACACTCAAAAACCACTAACAGCGCATGCCATTTGCTGACCATTTCCAGGTTCTGGTGGCCGCTCCTCCACGGTGCCATTGACTGCGATTAAGCTACCATTTTTCCGGTGACTTGCCAGGCCACCTGTAGGCTGCACTTCGATTGGCAAGGGCGATCTCAAGCAAGAACAGCTTCTACCATGTCCAGGTGTGATTTCATGTCCACCAAGGAAATGAGACCCGCCACTGTCCTCTCCACATCCCAGGTTGCATAGCCTTCGTTTCGCTATGACAAAATCTGGCACGATGTGTTGCAATGAGCGATCCCATTCGGATTCATCATAAGGTTGGGTGCTACCTGCTGTGAAGTGACACTCAAAAACCATTAACAGTGGACAAATCATCAGACATAGAAACTGAACCGGTCTGATATCATTGCCAGTACCGACAGTAAATCTTTCTTCTGGCGCGTGTTGATTCTTGCGCATCCATCGACCATTTCCAGGTTGGCCGCTCCATTACGCTGCCATTGATAGCGAATTAGCACATCCTTTTTTCGGTGCTAGACTGACCGATGCCAGGGTAGACGCGATCGATCAGCGCTTGATTATCTGCCCGTAAGCTGTAGTTCGATTGCCAAGGGCGATCTCGAGCAAGAACATCATCTACCATGTCCAGGTCCAGGTGATTTCAGGTGCACCCGTCACTTTCCCAGGCCCGGTTGCATAGCCTTTGTTTCGCTATGATAAGCAAATCTGGCAGGATGTGTTGCAATGATCGATCTCATTCGGATTCATGTAAAAACTCACGATTCGTTCTTTTCGTTTATTTTCCTCCCTTTACTATGACCGTCCCGTATTGCGGTTCCCGAGCGACTCCCCGATCGCTCCCTCCGCTCGCGATCGCTAGCTCTCCCTTCTCGAGAGCGCTTGTTCGCGCTCTCTCATACCGCGATATCGCTCTCCTCACACGGCCTCTCCTGACAACACTTCCGACCCGAAAGTGATAGTTCCCGCCTTAGCCAGCTTGGCCATCCTACGCCATCGGTCGCCCCCCGTAAGGCTTCATGTGGGACGCTGCCGTCGTCGTTCGCAGCGGTCCCTCGCCATTGACCTTTTCCACTCCATAGCGATCCTTCTCCTGAATGTCGATTACCCGATAAGGTCCGAGGAACTCTGATGCATACTTCTTTCCGGCTACGAACTGTGTGCGTTTAATGACGACCAAGTCGCCCTGCTGGTACTGTCTAGCTGGTCTAGCCCGTAGATCGTAGGCCGTCCGTTGTCCTTCCTGCGCCTTCTCGATGGCGACTCTCGCTTTCTCTCGAACCTCTCGGCGTTGATCGTCGAATTGAGATAGCCTTATCTCCTCTAGTAGTTCCATCAACCGAAGGTCTCCTTCGTGTCGCATTTGGACGCCGAACAACGCTTCAAATGGCGTCACCCCGGTAGTTTGGCTGACGTTCCCATTGATCCATCTTTGAATATTCGGTACGTGTTTGTACCACTTTTTGACGTCGTTGACGCTTAACTTCTTTAACATCTCCATAATGACCTGAATGACTCGCTCTACTTGTCCGTTTCCTCTTGGGACTCCCGTAGTAGTTTCGACATGTTCTACGTTCTGCTCCTTGCAGTATTCCTTGAAGTCGCTTGAAGTAAACGCCGCTCCCTTATCGCTGACGATACGCCGCGGGTTCCCGAACACTTCACTCTGTTGACGTAAGCGTTGAATTACTTCGGCCGCATTCGTTGACTTCGTAGGGTAGATCCACACGTACTTCGTGAACGCATCTACGACGACAAACAGGTATTTGTAGAGCTTCTCGGTAGCGTCCATCGGTCCCACGTGATCGACATGGTAGGTTCCAAACGGAACGTCGCCCTTCGGGATTGGCGATAGCAGTCCTTCGACTCGTCCTCGCTTACGTTCAGCTAGGATACACTTAACGCAGCACTCGATAAACCTCTTTATTTTGGACGAAAGCTCTGGAATGTAATAATCTCTATTAATTAGATTCTCTAACTTCTTGTACCCGAAATGACCATTGTCATGAGCTCGTCGAATTATTTCATGTTGCAGCTCCGCCGGCACGACAATCACTTCGCGTCCTTGGACTAGCTTCATGAGGATATCTCCAGCCACCATGTACCCGTCATATGGTTGCGTCTGGATTAACTTACGAATCACCTGTAGTCTCTCGTCTCGCCCCTGGGCCGTCTTGATCATTTCCACCAATGGGTCGGGTGCCGCGAACATAACCGGAGCGCGACTCAGAGCATCCACATGCCGCATTCTCTCCCCAGGACGATGCTCGACCGTATAAGAGTACTCTTCCAAGGCCAATGCCCATCTCGCTACTCGGGGGTTAAGTTCCTTCCCCTTCAGGGTGTGTTGGAAAGCTGCACAATCCGTCACGATTTTAAATGGGATGCCCAGTAAATATACTCGAAAGCGCTTAACCGCCGAAACTACAGCCAACGCCTCCAAATGATATGCGCTGTAGTTCTTCTCTGCATCCTTCGTTTTCTGGCTCATATAGTAGACGGGATGGAAGTTTCCATCATCAGCTCGCTGAAGTAACACGGCTCCGAAACCTTCCTTACAGGCATCGGTGTGGACTTCAGTTTCCGCCTCCGCATCGTAAATTCTTAGTACCGGATGAGACACCAGCTGACTCTTCAGCTGCTCAAAACTGCGTCGTTGTTCCGCGTCAAATACGAATGAGGCGTCCTTCTTCATCAAATCGGTCAATGGTCTCGCTATAATCGCGTAGCTAGGCACGAATTTCCGGAAATAGCTTGTGAGACCCAGAAATCTTTGTAAACCTTTCACGTCCTTCGGTTCTGGAAAAGCTTGTACCGCTCGCATTTTGGTCGGAGATATGCGATAGCTTCCACCTGAAACCACATATCCCAAATACTCCACCTCAGACTTCAAAAACTGTGACTTCTTCCAATTGAACTGAATACCGCTTTCGCTCGCAACCTTTAATACTTCCTTCAACGCCGCAATGTTTGTTTCCACATCCATGGTAGGGATGATCAGATCATCGACATATACCAGCACTCGTCCATTCTTAATTAACTCGCGGAAAACGTCTGCAACGTATCGGCCAAAGCTAGCTGGACTATTCGCCAGGCCAAAGGGGGTACGCAGGAACTCGTATTGTCTGGTGTGGGTTACGAACCCAGTATAGCGTTGACTCGCCTTCTCGACAGGGACATGAAAGAAGGAATTTTTCAGGTCAAGTGTCGTAAATACCCTTGTAGCCTTTAGCTGATCGATCTGATCTTCCATGTTTCGCATAGGAAAACAGTCTTTCACCATCTTTTTGTTTAACTCGCGGTAATCCACACATACGCGCATCGAGCCGTCCTTTTTCCGCGCCAATGTTACTGGACTCGCAAAGTCACTATTACTCTCCTTCACAACGCCAGCCTCCAACCATTCTTCAATGGGTTTTTCTAGCACTGCCTTTTCCAGAGGCGCAAATCGTCTCGGACTCGATCGCACCGGTGTTTCGTCGTGTAAAATGATCTTCGTCTCGACTTGACTCTTTGTCTGAGTGTTTGGTCGGTATTCCGCTACCATTGCTTCGATTCTCTTCGCATGTGCTACTGGGACATCTAACTCTTCCTCATAACACTGGATAGACAGTACCTCATTTGATGGACCTATTTCCACCCCATTCCGGGTCAGGGTCACATCGAAATGATTGAGCGATTCTCTTCCCAATACCACATCGAACGACATGCTTCTGGTTGGTACCACGAAAAAGTCAACGCCCTTACACATCTTCGTCTCTACGCTCATGTCGGTGGTGAAACGCCCAATGGCGGTTGTGTTGGCACCACCAAATCCGCGGAAACTCATCGATGTCGGTGATAGTGATGGTTTGCCAACATCGCGATAGCACCGCTCCGTCATAAGGTTCTGACTGCATCCACTATCGAACAATGCTCTCACCGACGCGCCGTTAATTATGAGGTCGATCACCGCGCTTGATTCCTCCACTAAATGGACCTTCGCAGAATTGTTATTGTTTCGCCGTCTGCACTCGTTTGCTTTGTGCCCGTATTCTTGGCACTCGAAGCATTTCAGTCCTTGATTAGCGCGCGGGCAGCGGTTCGCAAGGTGGCCTGCCTCGCCGCAACCAAAACATTTCTTCATTTCTCCCGTCGCGTTTTCTGGCTTTTGGTTTGCCTGCCTCGGCCATTCCTTCTTCGAGCGGGTCACCGCGTTTTCGTGTTTCGTCTTCGTCGTGGTTCTCTTCTGCGCGGATTCGAGGTCCAATAGTTTCGATTTCAATGCCTCTATTGTCCGCGCTCCGTAAAGCAGAGAGCGATGTAATTCGTCGTTTGTGATGCCGTCTACGATGTACTCGCACACGCTTGGTTGGTCCAAATCGATAGCCATGGCGATGTGCTGCATGGCATACACGTAATCGCGGAATGTTTCCGTTGCTTTTTTCTTGCGTGATGTAAGCGTGCGGTGCACGTCACTTGCACGCACAAATGGGGCAAATTCTCTTAATAACGCGGCTCTCAGCTGCTTGAACGTCGTCAAACCCCGCTGTGCCGACACGAAATGCTTGGCGGTGCCCATCAGTTTTCTCCTGCACATCAGGAGCCTTTGATCGTCGTTCCACCCAGCCGTCTTGGCCATCAGCTCCAGCTGCTCCATCCACAGTTTAACATCTTCGTTGTCATTTCCTCCGAAAGTGTCGATGCTGTCCTCGACATCCCGGAACGCATAGCTTCGTCGTTCCGTCCTTCTATCCGCTGAGGTGATCGGAGTAGAAGCGGCTTTCATCGTACGCCCGCCCGGCGTGTAAAACCGAGTACTTGTTGCAACGCTGCTGATATCGCTTGCATCGCCGTCGTCATCATTGTTATCGTCGTCATCGTTGTTATCGTCGTTATCGTCGTTATTGCGTGCGGCCTCCCCGTCGGCACCGTCGTGTGGGACCATGTTGGCATCGTGCTCCACCACCCGTGTGGCCAAGTCCCTTTTGCTGCCGGCGGTGACCAGTCCGCGTTTCTCGCACTCGCGAATCATTCCGGCCTTGGTAAATAGTTCACACAACTCTTCTACCGCTGCCGGCACTGACCGCTCGTCTTCATGCTGCACCGTATCCATGGTGTTGCTTCGTCGTTTTTTCGTCGTCACTGGAGTTCTTTCACTTGCGTGCCGTCGTTGTTGCGATCACGCCGTCGTTGTTGCGATCCCGCCGTCGTTGTTGCGATCTCGCCGACGTTGTTGCGATCACGCCGTCGTTGTTGCGATCACGCCGTCGTTGTTGCGATCTCGCCGTCGTTGTTGCGATCACGCCGTCGTTGTTGCGATCACGCCGTCGTTGTTGCGATCTCGCCGTCGTTGTTGCGATCACGCCGTCGTTGTTGCGATCACGCCGTCGTTGTTGCGATCACGCCGTCGTTGTTGCGATCACGCCGTCGTCACCACACTTTTTTCCACAGATTTTACGGGTCACGATCTAGAGGTGTTCACAAATCGATCCCAAACTACATCCCGGTTGAGCCCCCATGTAAAAACTCACGATTCGTTCTTTTCGTTTATTTTCCTCCCTTTACTATGACCGTCCCGTATTGCGGTTCCCGAGCGACTCCCCGATCGCTCCCTCCGCTCGCGATCGCTAGCTCTCCCTTCTCGAGAGCGCTTGTTCGCGCTCTCTCATACCGCGATATCGCTCTCCTCACATTCATCGTAAGGTTGGGTGCTACTTGCTGTGAGGTTAAACTCATAAACCACTAACAGCGCATGCCATTTGCGGACCATTTCCAAGTTCTGGTGGCCGCTCCTCCATGGTGCCATTGATAGCGAATAAGCCACCATTTTCCGTTACTAGGCCACCATTTCGGTTACCAGGCCACCTGTAGGCTGATCTTCGATTGGCAAGGGCGATCTCAAGCAAGAACAGCTTCTACCATGTCCAGGTGTGATTTCAGGTCCACCAAGGAAATGAGACCCGCCACTTTCCTCTCTACAGCCCAGGTTGCATAGCCTTCGTTTCGCTATGACAAAATCTGGCACGATGTGTTGCAAGGAGCGATCCTATTTTGATCAGACACAGATACAGTCGGACAGTTAACCATCTCTCTAACTGCGGATTCATTCTGGCGCATGCAGCGAGGCCAGCGAGTGTTTGCCTGTCCCATTTTGCATCGGCAACCGTGACGCGGTGAGCGGCTTAACGCAGCGATCATATGCTACGATGTCCTGGAACGCAAGCGTGGAGTACTTATCAGGCTACAGATTATTGGACTTGCCAGAACACATTCAATCATTCCAGAGACGGAAAACCACGACAGCGGCGTCCGTTGAGTCGAATCTAACTTCATTTCGAGGGGGAAAATAGCATAAGATTTGTTTAACTGCAGGTTTTTTGCCAATCTCATAATATGCAATTCATCTATCAGTAAAATAGTTTTTTAAATCCATTTTCGCGCAGCAGATTTGTTTCTCGCTCGCGTTTACGTCTGCGGTATGTTGCATCCCTCTCGGGTGGCGGAATTTACTAAAATATGTATATGGATCATCATCACCATCGATCGATTTCATCATCATCATTGCATTACTCTCAGCGCGAGGTTTAGCGTGAGGTTTTAGCGTGAGAAAACTTAAAAACTTTTTAAGCTAAGTTTGCATAGGTTTTTTTGAGAAAATAAAATCACCATCATGTTCGCCGTCATCAACTTCATCTTATATCGTGTTGATGATCATCATCATTCATCATCATCATCACGTTATGGCACTTTTTAGAGCGTGAGAAAACTTAAAAACTTTTTAAGCTAGGTTTGCATAGGTTTTTTTGAGAAAAAAAAATCACCATCATGTTCACCGTCATCAACTTCATCTTATATCGTGTTGATGATGATCATCATTCATCATCATCACCACGTTATGGCACTTTTTAGAGCTTTTTACAGCAAAATCATCATCATCATCATCATCATCCACCATCATCCACCATCATCATCGTCATCCCCGTCACCAGACGCATCATATGCAGTGCTCAGAAGCATCATGCGATGGCCCGTTTGGGCGCAATGCCGCGTTACACGGAGCGTTACGCGAGCTAAAATTTGTATATAGACTAGCTAAACGGCCCGGTTACAGAGCTACGCAACATGACCATGCTTTTCTGCTTTATTGTAAATGCGCGTTTTTCAAAGTGAACTTATAAAGCTAAACGGCCCGGTTACAGAAAATTTGAATATTTTGCCCGGTTTTTTAAATGTTTTTGTTTAATATGCGCCCTTCCATGTCATTCCATGCCCTTTCATGCCATTTTATGCCCTTCCATGCCCTTCCATGCCCTTCCATCCATAGCATTTTACATGTTTCACAGTGCATGATTTGGTTTCTAAAATCCAAGATCAAAAAGTATGATAAGTGCCATTGCGAAATTTTCGTCATTGAGGTAATACTTGTGTAACTTTTATCGGTTCACCGGGATGCTGGAGAGATCAACCATTTCCAGGTTCCCTTTTGTCAGTGACTTACCAGGCCATTGTCCGACTAACCGATGCCATGTTAGACGCGATCGATCAGCGCTTTATCATCCGCCTGTCGACTGATCTTCAATTGGCAAGGACGATCTCAAGGAAGAACAGCATCTGCCATGTCCAGGTCCATCATGCCCAGGTAATGTCCTGCCATGTCCAGGTCCAGGTGTGATTTCACGCTAATCGATAATATGAAACCGGCCACTTTGCCATCCCCGGTTGCATAGCCTTTGTTTCGCTATGATAAGAATAGAAAATCTGGCACGATGTGTTGCAATGATCGATCCAATTCGGATTCATCATAAGGTTGGATGCTACTTGCTGTGAGGTTACACTCAAAAACCACTAACAGCGCATGCCATTTGCTGACCATTTCCAGGTTCTGGTGGCCGCTCCTCCACGGTGCCATTGATAGCGATTAAGCCACCATTTTCCGGTGACTTGCCAGGCCACCTGTAGGCTGATCTTCGATTGGCAAGGGCGATCTCAAGCAAGAACAGCTTCTACCATGTCCAGGTGTGATTTCATGTCCACCAAGGAAATGAGACCCGCCACTTTCCTCTCCACATCCCAGGTTGCATAGCCTTCGTTTCGCTATGACAAAATCTGGCACGATGTGTTGCAATGAGCGATCCCATTCGGATTCATCATAAGGTTGGGTGCTACCTGCTGTGAAGTGACACTCAAAAACCATTAACAGTGGACAAATCATCAGACATAGAAACTGAACCGGTCTGATATCATTGCCAGTACCGACAGTAAATCTTTCTTCTGGCGCGTGTTGATTCTTGCGCATGCATCGACCATTTCCAGGCTGGCCGCTCCATTACGCTGCCATTGATAGCGAATTAGCACATCCTTTTTTCGGTGCTAGACTGACCGATGCCAGGGTAGACGCGATCGATCAGCGCTTGATCATCTGCCCGTAAGCTGTAGTTCGATTGCCAAGGGCGATCTCGAGCAAGAACATCATCTACCATGTCCAGGTCCATCATTTCCAGGCCATGTCCAGGTCCAGGTGATTTCAGGTGCACCCGTCACTTTCCCAGGCCCGGTTGCATAGCCTTTGTTTCGCTATGATAAGCAAATCTGGCAGGATGTGTTGCAATGATCGATCTCATTCGGATTCATCGTAAGGTTGGGTGCTACTTGCTGTGAGGTTAAACTCATAAACCACTAACAGCGCATGCCATTTGCGGACCATTTCCAAGTTCTGGTGGCCGCTCCTCCATGGTGCCATTGATAGCGAATAAGCCACCATTTTCCGTTACCAGGCCACCATTTCGGTTACCAGGCCACCTGTAGGCTGATCTTCGATTGGCAAGGGCGATCTCAAGCAAGAACAGCTTCTACCATGTCCAGGTGTGATTTCAGGTCCACCAAGGAAATGAGACCCGCCACTTTCCTCTCTACAGCCCAGGTTGCATAGCCTTCGTTTCGCTATGACAAAATCTGGCACGATGTGTTGCAAGGAGCGATCCTATTTTGATCAGACACAGATACAGTCGGACAGTTAACCATCTCTCTAACTGCGGATTCATTCTGGCGCATGCAGCGAGGCCAGCGAGTGTTTGCCTGTCCCATTTTGCATCGGCAACCGTGACGCGGTGAGCGGCTTAACGCAGCGATCATATGCTACGATGTCCTGGAACGCAAGCGTGGAGTACTTATCAGGCCACAGATTATTGGACTTGCCAGAACACATTCAATCATTCCAGAGACGGAAAACCACGACAGCGGCGTCCGTTGAGTCGAATCTAACTTCATTTCGAGGGGGAAAATAGCATAAGATTTGTTTAACTGCAGGTTTTTTGCCAATCTCATAATATGCAATTCATATCTATCAGTAAAATAGTTTTTTAAATCCATTTTCGCGCAGCAGATTTGTTTCTCGCTCGAATTTGTTTTCTCGCTCACGTTTACGTCTGCGGTATGTTGCATCCCTCTTGGGTGGCGGAATTTACTAAAATATGTATATGGATCATCATCACCATCGATCGATTTCATCATCATCATTGCATTACTTTCAGCGCGAGGTTTAGCGTGAGGTTTTAGCGTGCGAATGCTTAGAAACTTTTTAAGCTAGGTTTGCATAGGTTTTATGAGAAAAAACAAATCACCATTATGTTTGCCGTCATCAACTTCATCTTATATCGTTTTGATGATGATCATCACTCATCATCATCACCACGTTATGGCACTTTTTAGAGCGTGAGAAAACTTAAAAACTTTTTAACATAGGTTTGCATAGGTTTTTTTGAGAAAAAAAAATCACCATCATGTTCCCCGTCATCAACTTCATCTTATATCGTGTTGATGATGATCATCATTCATCATCATCACCACGTTATGGCACTTTTTAGAGCTTTTTACAGCAAAATCATCATCATCATCATCATCCACCATCATCCACCATCATCATCGTCATCCCCGTCACCAGACGCATCATATGCAGTGTGGGATTTATAGAAGGTACCCCTCCACCGGTGCCATAAATTATCTGATGAACTTGCTGACCGGCAGGAGAGAGCAGAGCGATTAAGGAGTTCTCAACTGGCCCGCGACCAAGGCAGTTGGAGATTTTTTAATCGCTCCGAGAGTCGCTCGAATCTGTACTATACTAAAAGACTATACTAATAAAAGACTATATTAATAAACGATTGGAGGATTTAAAAAACCAACCTCAAGCGCGGGCCAAGTCAATATTTACAACATTAAAAAATCTCCAAATCACTAAAACCTAATTAAGCTTCAAATTAAGTTGTGGAAGCAAAGTGAAGTGAAATTAAGTGAACATTTACTAAGACGTTAAGCTTTTCGGTAAAAGCCTTTCTTAAGACGTTATGTTTTTTCGTAAAAGCCAGCATTAAACGGCAAACAGTTGTGATTAAAGTGGGGACCGCTAAAAGTGGCTTAGCTAAACGAAAACCTCCAGTAACGCGAACACACAAGGACGCCGTATCCCGCATACGGAGTGATAGAGGTGAACGCTCGGCGTGAGCGTCGGCTGATCGAAAAGGCGAAAGGACGGAGAATCGCGATGGCGGACGACGCATCGGACACCACGACGCTAAGCGTCAAGATAAGTGGTGTGCAGTGAAATCAATTGAAGCCGTACTAAGACATTAAGCTTTTCGAAAAAAGCCGTTATGTTTCATTTTAATCTTGCGCACCTTGTGTTAACTTGCAAAATTAACTAGCGGCAAACCAAGCAGCGATCGGGTTAGCACAAGAAAAGGACGCGGAAGCTCGCACAGAGAGTGATAAGAGGTGCACGCTCGACGAGAGCGTCGCTGCAGTGCAAAGCGAAGCCGAGAGAGAATCGCGATGGCGGACTACGCATCGGTGACAGCTGTAAGGTTTAGGGTCTTCTCCGCAACGGCTTTGTGATCGTACGTGGCCTTGACAAAGCGCAGCACATGTCGCGTAGCGCAATAATCGAGCGGATGGCGAAGCAAGGCTCTGAGACCCAACGTACAGAGGCAGCAACCGCTGCACCGATGGCCACCCTGGCCAACTAGGCGTTGGGATGCTGCGTGCAGAAAGCAGCAACCGCTGCAACAACGGCGACCGTGGCCAACTAGGTCCTGGTACGCTGTGTGATTACGGAGGCAGCAACCGCGCTGTGTGATGATGGAGGCAGCAACCGCTGCACCGATGGCAACCCTGGCCAACTAGGCGTTGAGATGCTGCGTGCAGAAAGCAGCAACCGCTGCAACAACGGCGACCGTGGCCAACTAGGTCCTGGTGCGCTGTGTGATGATGGAGGCAGCAACCGCTGCACCGATGGCAACTCTGGCCAACTAGGCGTTGAGATGCTGCGTGCAGAAAGCAGCAACCGCTGCAACAACGGCGACCGTGGCCAACTAGGTCCTGGTGCGCTGTGTGATGATGGAGGCAGCAACCGCTGCACCGATGGCAACCCTGGCCAACTAGGCGTTGGGATGCTGCGTGCAGAAAGCAGCAACCGCTGCAACAACGGCGACCGTGGCCAACTAGGTCCTGGTGCGCTGTGTGATGATGGAGGCAGCAACCGCTGCACCGATGGCAACCCTGGCCAACTAGGCGTTGAGATGCTGCGTGCAGAAAGCAGCAACCGCTGCAACAACGGCGACCGTGGCCAACTAGGTCCTGGTGCGCTGTGTGATGATGGAGGCAGCAACCGCTGCACCGATGGCAACCCTGGCCAACTAGGCGTTGAGATGCTGCGTGCAGAAAGCAGCAACCGCTGCAACAACGGCGACCGTGGCCAACTAGGTCCTGGTACGCTGTGTGATGATGGAGGCAGCAACCGCTGCACCGATGGCAACCCTGGCCAACTAGGCGTTGGGATGCTGCGTGCAGAAAGCAGCAACCGCTGCAACAACGGCGACCGTGGCCAACTAGGTCCTGGTGCGCTGTGTGATGATGGAGGCAGCAACCGCTGCACCGATGGCAACCCTGGCCAACTAGGCGTTGAGATGCTGCGTGCAGAAAGCAGCAACCGCTGCAACAACGGCGACCGTGGCCAACTAGGTCCTGGTACGCTGTGTGATGATGGAGGCAGCAAACGCTGCACCGATGGCAACCCTGGCCAACTAGGCCTTGAGATGCTGCGTGCAGAAGGCAGCACCCGCTGCACCGATGGCAACCCTGGCCAACTAGGCGTTGAGATGCTGCGTGCAGAAGGCAGCAACCGCTGCACCGATGGCAACCCCGGCCAACTAGGCGTTGAGATGCTGCGTGCAGTAAGCAGCAACCGCTGCAACAACGGCGACCGTGTCCAACTAGGTCCTGATACGCTGTGTGATGATGGAGGCAGCAAACGCTGCACCGATGGCAACCCTGGCCAACTAGGCCTTGAGATGCTGCGTGCAGAAGGCAGCACCCGCTGCACCGATGGCAACCCTGGCCAACTAGGCGTTGAGATGCTGCGTGCAGAAGGCAGCAACCGCTGCACCGATGGCAACCCCGGCCAACTAGGCGTTGAGATGCTGCGTGCAGTAAGCAGCAACCGCTGCAACAACGGCGACCGTGGCCAACTAGGTCCTGGTACGCTGTGTGATGATGGAGGCAGCAAACGCTGCACCGATGGCAACCCTGGCCAACTAGGCCTTGAGATGCTGCGTGCAGAAGGCAGCACCCGCTGCACCGATGGCAACCCTGGCCAACTAGGCGTTGAGATGCTGCGTGCAGAAGGCAGCAACCGCTGCACCGATGGCAACCCCGGCCAACTAGGCGCTGAGATGCTGCGTGCAGTAAGCAGCAACCGCTGCAACAACGGCGACCGTGGCCAACTAGGTCCTGGTACGCTGTGTGATGATGGAGGCAGCAACCGCTGCACCGATAGCAACCCTGGCCAACTAGGCGTTGAGATGCTGCGTGCAGAAAGCAGCAACCGCTGCAACAACGGCGAACGTGGCCAACTAGGTCCTGGTACGCTGTGTGATTACGGAGGCAGCACCCGCTGCACCGATGGCCACCCTGGCCAACTAGGCGTTGAGATGCTGCGTGGAGAAAGCAGCAACCGCTGCAACAACGGCGAACGTGGCCAACTAGGTCCTGGTACGCTGTGTGATTACGGAGGCAGCAACCGCTGCACCGATGGCCACCCTGGCCAACTAGGCGTTGAGATGCTGCGTGCAGAAAGCAGCAACCGCTGCAACAACGGCGACCGTGGCCAACTAGGTCCTGGTACGCTGTGTGATGATGGAGGCAGCACCCGCTGCACCGATGGCCACCCTGGCCAACTAGGCGTTGAGATGCTGCGTGCAGAAAGCAGCAACCGCTGCAACAACGGCGACCGTGGCCAACTAGGTCCTGGTACGCTGTGTGATTACGGAGGCAGCACCCGCTGCACCGATGGCAACCCTGGCCAACTATGCGTTGAGATGCTGCGTGCAGTAAGCAGCAACCGCTGCAACAACGGCGACCGTGGCCAACTAGGTCCTGGTACGCTGTGTGATGATGGAGGCAGCAACCGCTGCACCGATGGCAACCCTGGCCAACTAGGGCTTGAGATGCTGCGTGCAGAAAGCAGCAACCGCTGCAACAACGGCGACCGTGGCCAACTAGGTCCTGGTACGCTGTGTGATTACGGAGGCAGCACCCGCTGCACCGATGGCCACCCTGGCCAACTAGGCGTTGAGATGCTGCGTGGAGAAAGCAGCAACCGCCGCAACAACGGCGACCGTGGCCAACTAGGTCCTGGTACGCTGTGTGATGACGGAGGCAGCAACCGCTGCACCGATGGCAACCCCGGCCAACTAGGCCTTGAGATGCTGCGTGCAGAAAGCAGCAACCGCTGCAACAACGGCGACCGTGGCCAACTAGGTCCTGGTACGCTGTGTGATGATGGAGGCAGCAACCGCTGCACCGATGGCAACCCCGGCCAACTAGGCCTTGAGATGCTGCGTGCAGTAAGCAGCAACCGCTGCAACAACGACGACCGTGGCCAACTAGGTCCTGGTACGCTGTGTGATTACGGAGGCAGCAACCGCTGCACTGATGGCAACCCCGGCCAACTATGCGTTGAGATGCTGCGTGCAGTAAGCAGCAACCGCTGCAACAACGGCGACCGTGGCCAACTAGGTCCTGGTACGCTGTGTGATGATGGAGGCAGCAACCGCTGCACCGATGGCAACCCTGGCCAACTAGGCCTTGAGATGCTGCGTGCAGAAAGCAGCAACCGCTGCAACAACGGCGACCGTGGCCAACTAGGTCCTGGTGCGCTGTGTGATGATGGAGGCAGCAACCGCTGCATCGATGGCAACCCTGGCCAATTAGGCGTAGGAATGCTAGGTGAAGAAGACAGAGCAATTACTAGGGCACCGGGAAGAAGTACGGGGGGGAATGTGGGATTTATAGAAGGTACCCCTCCACCGGTGCCATAAATTATCTGATGAACTTGCTGACCGGCAGGAGAGAGCAGAGCGATTAAGGAGTTCTCAACTGGCCCGCGACCAAGGCAGTTGGAGATTTTTTAATCGCTCCGAGAGTCGCTCGAATCTGTACTATACTAAAAGACTATACTAATAAAAGACTATATTAATAAACGATTGGAGGATTTAAAAAACCAACCTCAAGCGCGGGCCAAGTCAATATTTACAACATGCAGTGCTCAGAAGCATCGTGCGATGGCCCGTTTGGGCGCAATGCCGCGTTACACGGAGCGTTACGCGAGCTAAAATTTGTATATAGACTAGCTAAACGGCCCGGTTACAGAGCTACGCAACATGACCATGCTTTTCTGCTTTATTGTAAATGCGCGTTTTTCAAAGTGAACTTATAAAGCTAAACGGCCCGGTTACAGAAAATTTCACTATTTTGCCGGTTTTTGAAATGTTTTTGTTTTGCGCCCTTCCATGCCCTTCCATGCTCTTCCATGCCATTTCATGCCCTTCCATGCCCTTCCATTCCATTCTAGCACTTTCCATGTTTTCTAGTTTTTAATTTGGTTTCTTAAATTAAGATCAGAAAGTATGGGAAGCGCCATTGCGAAATGTTCGTCACTTGTGATGCAAGACTTGTGTAACTTTTATCGGTTCACCGGGATGCTGGAGAGCTCAACCCTTTCCAGGTTCCCTTTTGTAAGTGACTTGCCAGGCCATAGTCCGACTAACCGATGCCAGATCGATCAGCGCTTGATCATCCGCCTGTCATCTACCATGTCCAGGTTCATCATGTTCAAGCCATGTCCTGCTTGATCCGCGCTTGATCTTCCGCCTGTCGGCTGATTTTTAATTGGCAAGGACGATCTCAAGCAAGAACAGCACCTGCAATGTCACGGTCCATCATGTCCAGGGCATGTCCTGCCATGTCCAGGTGTGATTTCATGTCCACCAAGGAAATGAGACCCGCCACTGTCCTCTCCACATCCCAGGTTGCATAGCCTTCGTTTCGCTATGACAAAATCTGGCACGATGTGTTGCAATGAGCGATCCCATTCGGATTCATCATAAGGTTGGGTGCTACCTGCTGTGAAGTGACACTCAAAAACCATTAACAGTGGACAAATCATCAGACATAGAAACTGAACCGGTCTGATATCATTGCCAGTACCGACAGTAAATCTTTCTTCTGGCGCGTGTTGATTCTTGCGCATCCATCGACCATTTCCAGGTTGGCCGCTCCATTACGCTGCCATTGATAGCGAATTAGCACATCCTTTTTTCGGTGCTAGACTGACCGATGCCAGGGTAGACGCGATCGATCAGCGCTTGATTATCTGCCCGTAAGCTGTAGTTCGATTGCCAAGGGCGATCTCGAGCAAGAACATCATCTACCATGTCCAGGTCCATCATTTCCAGGCCATGTCCAGGTCCAGGTGATTTCAGGTGCACCCGTCACTTTCCCTGGCCCGGTTGCATAGCCTTTGTTTCGCTATGATAAGCAAATCTGGCAGGATGTGTTGCAATGATCGATCTCATTCGGATTCATCGTAAGGTTGGGTGCTACTTGCTGTGAGGTTAAACTCATAAACCACTAACAGCGCATGCCATTTGCGGACCATTTCCAAGTTCTGGTGGCCGCTCCTCCATGGTGCCATTGATAGCGAATAAGCCACCATTTTCCGTTACCAGGCCACCATTTCGGTTACCAGGCCACCTGTAGGCTGATCTTCGATTGGCAAGGGCGATCTCAAGCAAGAACAGCTTCTACCATGTCCAGGTGTGATTTCAGGTCCACCAAGGAAATGAGACCCGCCACTTTCCTCTCTACAGCCCAGGTTGCATAGCCTTCGTTTCGCTATGACAAAATCTGGCACGATGTGTTGCAAGGAGCGATCCTATTTTGATCAGACATAGATACAGTCGGACAGTTAACCATCTCTCTAACTGCGGATTCATTCTGGCGCATGCAGCGAAGCCAGCGAGTGTTTGCCTGTCCCATTTTGCATCGGCAACCGTGACGCGGTGAGCGGCTTAACGCAGCGATCATATGCTACGATGTCCTGGAACGCAAGCGTGGATGACTTATCAGGCTACAGATTATTGGACTTGCCAGAACACATTCAATCATTCCAGAGACGGAAAACCACGACAGCGGCGTCCGTTGAGTCGAATCTAACTTCATTTCGAGGGGGAAAATAGCATAAGATTTGTTTAACTGCAGGTTTTTTGCCAATCTCATAATATGCAATTCATCTATCAGTAAAATAGTTTTTTAAATCCATTTTCGCGCAGCAGATTTGTTTCTCGCTCGAATTTGTTTTCTCGCTCACGTTTACGTCTGCGGTATGTTGCATCCCTCTTGGGTGGCGGAATTTACTAAAATATGTATATGGATCATCATCACCATCGATCGATTTCATCATCATCATTGCATTACTTTCAGCGTGAGGTTTAGCGTGAGGTTTTAGCGTGCGAATCCTTAGAAACTTTTTAAGCTAGGTTTGCATAGGTTTTATGAGAAAAAACAAATCACCATTATGTTTGCCGTCATCAACTTCATCTTATATCGTTTTGATGATGATCATCACTCATCATCATCACCACGTTATGGCACTTTTTAGAGCGTGAGAAAACTTAAAAACTTTTTAACATAGGTTTGCATAGGTTTTTTTGAGAAAAAAAAATCACCATCATGTTCCCCGTCATCAACTTCATCTTATATCGTGTTGATGATCATCATCAATCATCATCATCACCACGTTATGGCACTTTTTAGAGCGTGAGAAAACTTAAAAACTTTTTAACATAGGTTTGCATAGGTTTTTTTGAGAAAAAAAAATCACCATCATGTTCACCGTCATCAACTTCATCTTATATCGTGTTGATGATCATCATCATTCATCATCATCACCACGTTATGGCACTTTTTAGAGCGTGAGAAAACTTAAAAACTTTTTAACATAGGTTTGCATAGGTTTTTTTGAGAAAAAAAAATCACCATCATGTTCACCGTCATCAACTTCATCTTGTATCGTGTTGATGATCATCTTAATTCATCATCATCACCACCTGAGAGCACTTTTAAATTTAAGCATTTTAGCGTTATGCAGCAAAATCATCATCATCATCGTCATCCACCATCATCCACCATCATCCACCATCATCATCGTCATCCCCGTCACCAGACGCATCATATGCAGTGCTCAGAAGCATCGTGCGATGGCCCGTTTGGGCGCAATGCCGCGTTACACGGAGCGTTACGCGAGCTAAAATTTGTATATAGACTAGCTAAACGGTCCGGTTACAGGGCTGCGCAACATTACCATGCTTTTCTGCTTTATTGTAAATGCGCGTTTTTCAAAATGAACTTATAAAGCTAAACGGCCCGGTTACAGAAAATTTGAATATTTTGCCCGGTTTTTTAAATGTTTTTGTTTTGCTTAATATGCGCCCTTCCATGTCATTCCATGCCCTTTCATGCCATTTTATGCCCTTCCATGCCCTTCCATCCATAGCATTTTACATGTTTCACAGTTTATGATTTGGTTTCTAAAATCCAAGATCAAAAAGTATGATAAGTGCCATTGCGAAATTTTCGTCATTGAGGTAATACTTGTGTAACTTTTATCGGTTCACCGGGATGCTGGAGAGATCAACCATTTCCAGGTTCCCTTTTGTCAGTGACTTACCAGGCCATTGTCCAACTAACCGATGCCAGGGTAGACGCGATCGATCAGCGCTTGATCATCCGCCCGTCGACTGATCTTCAATTGGCAAGGGCGGAAGGATTAAAAGCATCTGCCATGTCCAGGTCCATCATGCCCAGGCCATGTCCTGTCATGTTCAGCTCTAGGTGTGATTTCACGCTAATCGATAATATGAAACCGACCACTTTGCCATCCCCAGTTGCATAGCCTTTGTTTCGCTATGATAAGAATAGAAAATCTGGCACGATGTGTTGCAATGATCGATCCCATTCGGATTCATCATAAGGTTGGGTGCTACTTGCTGTGAGGTTACACTCAAAAACCACTAACAGCGCATGCCATTTGCTGACCATTTCCAGGTTCTGGTGGCCGCTCCTCCACGGTGCCATTGACTGCGATTAAGCCACCATTTTTCCGGTGACTTGCCAGGCCACCTGTAGGCTGCACTTCGATTGGCAAGGGCGATCTCAAGCAAGAACAGCTTCTACCATGTCCAGGTGTGATTTCATGTCCACCAAGGAAATGAGACCCGCCACTTTCCTCTCCACATCCCAGGTTGCATAGCCTTCGTTTCGCTATGACAAAATCTGGCACGATGTGTTGCAATGAGCGATCCCATTCGGATTCATCATAAGGTTGGGTGCTACCTGCTGTGAAGTGACACTCAAAAACCATTAACAGTGGACAAATCATCAGACATAGAAACTGAACCGGTCTGATATCATTGCCAGTACCGACAGTAAATCTTTCTTCTGGCGCGTGTTGATTCTTGCGCATGCATCGACCATTTCCAGGTTGGCCGCTCCATTACGCTGCCATTGATAGCGAATTAGCACATCCTTTTTTCGGTGCTAGACTGACCGATGCCAGGGTAGACGCGATCGATCAGCGCTTGATTATCTGCCCGTAAGCTGTAGTTCGATTGCCAAGGGCGATCTCGAGCAAGAACATCATCTACCATGTCCAGGTCCATCATTTCCAGGCCATGTCCAGGTCCAGGTGATTTCAGGTGCACCCGTCACTTTCCCTGGCCCGGTTGCATAGCCTTTGTTTCGCTATGATAAGCAAATCTGGCAGGATGTGTTGCAATGATCGATCTCATTCGGATTCATCGTAAGGTTGGGTGCTACTTGCTGTGAGGTTAAACTCATAAACCACTAACAGCGCATGCCATTTGCGGACCATTTCCAAGTTCTGGTGGCCGCTCCTCCATGGTGCCATTGATAGCGAATAAGCCACCATTTTCCGTTACCAGGCCACCATTTCGGTTACCAGGCCACCTGTAGGCTGATCTTCGATTGGCAAGGGCGATCTCAAGCAAGAACAGCTTCTACCATGTCCAGGTGTGATTTCAGGTCCACCAAGGAAATGAGACCCGCCACTTTCCTCTCTACAGCCCAGGTTGCATAGCCTTCGTTTCGCTATGACAAAATCTGGCACGATGTGTTGCAAGGAGCGATCCTATTTTGATCAGACATAGATACAGTCGGACAGTTAACCATCTCTCTAACTGCGGATTCATTCTGGCGCATGCAGCGAAGCCAGCGAGTGTTTGCCTGTCCCATTTTGCATCGGCAACCGTGACGCGGTGAGCGGCTTAACGCAGCGATCATATGCTACGATGTCCTGGAACGCAAGCGTGGATGACTTATCAGGCTACAGATTATTGGACTTGCCAGAACACATTCAATCATTCCAGAGACGGAAAACCACGACAGCGGCGTCCGTTGAGTCGAATCTAACTTCATTTCGAGGGGGAAAATAGCATAAGATTTGTTTAACTGCAGGTTTTTTGCCAATCTCATAATATGCAATTCATCTATCAGTAAAATAGTTTTTTAAATCCATTTTCGCGCAGCAGATTTGTTTCTCGCTCGAATTTGTTTTCTCGCTCACGTTTACGTCTGCGGTATGTTGCATCCCTCTTGGGTGGCGGAATTTACTAAAATATGTATATGGATCATCATCACCATCGATCGATTTCATCATCATCATTGCATTACTTTCAGCGTGAGGTTTAGCGTGAGGTTTTAGCGTGCGAATCCTTAGAAACTTTTTAAGCTAGGTTTGCATAGGTTTTATGAGAAAAAACAAATCACCATTATGTTTGCCGTCATCAACTTCATCTTATATCGTTTTGATGATGATCATCACTCATCATCATCACCACGTTATGGCACTTTTTAGAGCGTGAGAAAACTTAAAAACTTTTTAACATAGGTTTGCATAGGTTTTTTTGAGAAAAAAAAATCACCATCATGTTCCCCGTCATCAACTTCATCTTATATCGTGTTGATGATCATCATCAATCATCATCATCACCACGTTATGGCACTTTTTAGAGCGTGAGAAAACTTAAAAACTTTTTAACATAGGTTTGCATAGGTTTTTTTGAGAAAAAAAAATCACCATCATGTTCACCGTCATCAACTTCATCTTATATCGTGTTGATGATCATCATCATTCATCATCATCACCACGTTATGGCACTTTTTAGAGCGTGAGAAAACTTAAAAACTTTTTAAGCTAGGTTTGCATAGGTTTTTTTGAGAAAAAAAAATCACCATCATGTTCACCGTCATCAACTTCATCTTATATCGTGTTGATGATGATCATCATTCATCATCATCACCACGTTATGGCACTTTTTAGAGCTTTTTACAGCAAAATCATCATCATCATCATCATCATCCACCATCATCCACCATCATCATCGTCATCCCCGTCACCAGACGCATCATATGCAGTGCTCAGAAGCATCATGCGATGGCCCGTTTGGGCGCAATGCCGCGTTACACGGAGCGTTACGCGAGCTAAAATTTGTATATAGACTAGCTAAACGGCCCGGTTACAGAGCTACGCAACATGACCATGCTTTTCTGCTTTATTGTAAATGCGCGTTTTTCAAAGTGAACTTATAAAGCTAAACGGCCCGGTTACAGAAAATTTGAATATTTTGCCCGGTTTTTTAAATGTTTTTGTTTAATATGCGCCCTTCCATGTCATTCCATGCCCTTTCATGCCATTTTATGCCCTTCCATGCCCTTCCATGCCCTTCCATCCATAGCATTTTACATGTTTCACAGTGCATGATTTGGTTTCTAAAATCCAAGATCAAAAAGTATGATAAGTGCCATTGCGAAATTTTCGTCATTGAGGTAATACTTGTGTAACTTTTATCGGTTCACCGGGATGCTGGAGAGATCAACCATTTCCAGGTTCCCTTTTGTCAGTGACTTACCAGGCCATTGTCCGACTAACCGATGCCATGTTAGACGCGATCGATCAGCGCTTTATCATCCGCCTGTCGACTGATCTTCAATTGGCAAGGACGATCTCAAGGAAGAACAGCATCTGCCATGTCCAGGTCCATCATGCCCAGGTAATGTCCTGCCATGTCCAGGTCCAGGTGTGATTTCACGCTAATCGATAATATGAAACCGGCCACTTTGCCATCCCCGGTTGCATAGCCTTTGTTTCGCTATGATAAGAATAGAAAATCTGGCACGATGTGTTGCAATGATCGATCCAATTCGGATTCATCATAAGGTTGGATGCTACTTGCTGTGAGGTTACACTCAAAAACCACTAACAGCGCATGCCATTTGCTGACCATTTCCAGGTTCTGGTGGCCGCTCCTCCACGGTGCCATTGATAGCGATTAAGCCACCATTTTCCGGTGACTTGCCAGGCCACCTGTAGGCTGATCTTCGATTGGCAAGGGCGATCTCAAGCAAGAACAGCTTCTACCATGTCCAGGTGTGATTTCATGTCCACCAAGGAAATGAGACCCGCCACTTTCCTCTCCACATCCCAGGTTGCATAGCCTTCGTTTCGCTATGACAAAATCTGGCACGATGTGTTGCAATGAGCGATCCCATTCGGATTCATCATAAGGTTGGGTGCTACCTGCTGTGAAGTGACACTCAAAAACCATTAACAGTGGACAAATCATCAGACATAGAAACTGAACCGGTCTGATATCATTGCCAGTACCGACAGTAAATCTTTCTTCTGGCGCGTGTTGATTCTTGCGCATGCATCGACCATTTCCAGGCTGGCCGCTCCATTACGCTGCCATTGATAGCGAATTAGCACATCCTTTTTTCGGTGCTAGACTGACCGATGCCAGGGTAGACGCGATCGATCAGCGCTTGATCATCTGCCCGTAAGCTGTAGTTCGATTGCCAAGGGCGATCTCGAGCAAGAACATCATCTACCATGTCCAGGTCCATCATTTCCAGGCCATGTCCAGGTCCAGGTGATTTCAGGTGCACCCGTCACTTTCCCAGGCCCGGTTGCATAGCCTTTGTTTCGCTATGATAAGCAAATCTGGCAGGATGTGTTGCAATGATCGATCTCATTCGGATTCATCGTAAGGTTGGGTGCTACTTGCTGTGAGGTTAAACTCATAAACCACTAACAGCGCATGCCATTTGCGGACCATTTCCAAGTTCTGGTGGCCGCTCCTCCATGGTGCCATTGATAGCGAATAAGCCACCATTTTCCGTTACCAGGCCACCATTTCGGTTACCAGGCCACCTGTAGGCTGATCTTCGATTGGCAAGGGCGATCTCAAGCAAGAACAGCTTCTACCATGTCCAGGTGTGATTTCAGGTCCACCAAGGAAATGAGACCCGCCACTTTCCTCTCTACAGCCCAGGTTGCATAGCCTTCGTTTCGCTATGACAAAATCTGGCACGATGTGTTGCAAGGAGCGATCCTATTTTGATCAGACACAGATACAGTCGGACAGTTAACCATCTCTCTAACTGCGGATTCATTCTGGCGCATGCAGCGAGGCCAGCGAGTGTTTGCCTGTCCCATTTTGCATCGGCAACCGTGACGCGGTGAGCGGCTTAACGCAGCGATCATATGCTACGATGTCCTGGAACGCAAGCGTGGAGTACTTATCAGGCCACAGATTATTGGACTTGCCAGAACACATTCAATCATTCCAGAGACGGAAAACCACGACAGCGGCGTCCGTTGAGTCGAATCTAACTTCATTTCGAGGGGGAAAATAGCATAAGATTTGTTTAACTGCAGGTTTTTTGCCAATCTCATAATATGCAATTCATATCTATCAGTAAAATAGTTTTTTAAATCCATTTTCGCGCAGCAGATTTGTTTCTCGCTCGAATTTGTTTTCTCGCTCACGTTTACGTCTGCGGTATGTTGCATCCCTCTTGGGTGGCGGAATTTACTAAAATATGTATATGGATCATCATCACCATCGATCGATTTCATCATCATCATTGCATTACTTTCAGCGCGAGGTTTAGCGTGAGGTTTTAGCGTGCGAATGCTTAGAAACTTTTTAAGCTAGGTTTGCATAGGTTTTATGAGAAAAAACAAATCACCATTATGTTTGCCGTCATCAACTTCATCTTATATCGTTTTGATGATGATCATCACTCATCATCATCACCACGTTATGGCACTTTTTAGAGCGTGAGAAAACTTAAAAACTTTTTAACATAGGTTTGCATAGGTTTTTTTGAGAAAAAAAAATCACCATCATGTTCCCCGTCATCAACTTCATCTTATATCGTGTTGATGATGATCATCATTCATCATCATCACCACGTTATGGCACTTTTTAGAGCTTTTTACAGCAAAATCATCATCATCATCATCATCCACCATCATCCACCATCATCATCGTCATCCCCGTCACCAGACGCATCATATGCAGTGTGGGATTTATAGAAGGTACCCCTCCACCGGTGCCATAAATTATCTGATGAACTTGCTGACCGGCAGGAGAGAGCAGAGCGATTAAGGAGTTCTCAACTGGCCCGCGACCAAGGCAGTTGGAGATTTTTTAATCGCTCCGAGAGTCGCTCGAATCTGTACTATACTAAAAGACTATACTAATAAAAGACTATATTAATAAACGATTGGAGGATTTAAAAAACCAACCTCAAGCGCGGGCCAAGTCAATATTTACAACATTAAAAAATCTCCAAATCACTAAAACCTAATTAAGCTTCAAATTAAGTTGTGGAAGCAAAGTGAAGTGAAATTAAGTGAACATTTACTAAGACGTTAAGCTTTTCGGTAAAAGCCTTTCTTAAGACGTTATGTTTTTTCGTAAAAGCCAGCATTAAACGGCAAACAGTTGTGATTAAAGTGGGGACCGCTAAAAGTGGCTTAGCTAAACGAAAACCTCCAGTAACGCGAACACACAAGGACGCCGTATCCCGCATACGGAGTGATAGAGGTGAACGCTCGGCGTGAGCGTCGGCTGATCGAAAAGGCGAAAGGACGGAGAATCGCGATGGCGGACGACGCATCGGACACCACGACGCTAAGCGTCAAGATAAGTGGTGTGCAGTGAAATCAATTGAAGCCGTACTAAGACATTAAGCTTTTCGAAAAAAGCCGTTATGTTTCATTTTAATCTTGCGCACCTTGTGTTAACTTGCAAAATTAACTAGCGGCAAACCAAGCAGCGATCGGGTTAGCACAAGAAAAGGACGCGGAAGCTCGCACAGAGAGTGATAAGAGGTGCACGCTCGACGAGAGCGTCGCTGCAGTGCAAAGCGAAGCCGAGAGAGAATCGCGATGGCGGACTACGCATCGGTGACAGCTGTAAGGTTTAGGGTCTTCTCCGCAACGGCTTTGTGATCGTACGTGGCCTTGACAAAGCGCAGCACATGTCGCGTAGCGCAATAATCGAGCGGATGGCGAAGCAAGGCTCTGAGACCCAACGTACAGAGGCAGCAACCGCTGCACCGATGGCCACCCTGGCCAACTAGGCGTTGGGATGCTGCGTGCAGAAAGCAGCAACCGCTGCAACAACGGCGACCGTGGCCAACTAGGTCCTGGTACGCTGTGTGATTACGGAGGCAGCAACCGCGCTGTGTGATGATGGAGGCAGCAACCGCTGCACCGATGGCAACCCTGGCCAACTAGGCGTTGAGATGCTGCGTGCAGAAAGCAGCAACCGCTGCAACAACGGCGACCGTGGCCAACTAGGTCCTGGTGCGCTGTGTGATGATGGAGGCAGCAACCGCTGCACCGATGGCAACTCTGGCCAACTAGGCGTTGAGATGCTGCGTGCAGAAAGCAGCAACCGCTGCAACAACGGCGACCGTGGCCAACTAGGTCCTGGTGCGCTGTGTGATGATGGAGGCAGCAACCGCTGCACCGATGGCAACCCTGGCCAACTAGGCGTTGGGATGCTGCGTGCAGAAAGCAGCAACCGCTGCAACAACGGCGACCGTGGCCAACTAGGTCCTGGTGCGCTGTGTGATGATGGAGGCAGCAACCGCTGCACCGATGGCAACCCTGGCCAACTAGGCGTTGAGATGCTGCGTGCAGAAAGCAGCAACCGCTGCAACAACGGCGACCGTGGCCAACTAGGTCCTGGTGCGCTGTGTGATGATGGAGGCAGCAACCGCTGCACCGATGGCAACCCTGGCCAACTAGGCGTTGAGATGCTGCGTGCAGAAAGCAGCAACCGCTGCAACAACGGCGACCGTGGCCAACTAGGTCCTGGTACGCTGTGTGATGATGGAGGCAGCAACCGCTGCACCGATGGCAACCCTGGCCAACTAGGCGTTGGGATGCTGCGTGCAGAAAGCAGCAACCGCTGCAACAACGGCGACCGTGGCCAACTAGGTCCTGGTGCGCTGTGTGATGATGGAGGCAGCAACCGCTGCACCGATGGCAACCCTGGCCAACTAGGCGTTGAGATGCTGCGTGCAGAAAGCAGCAACCGCTGCAACAACGGCGACCGTGGCCAACTAGGTCCTGGTACGCTGTGTGATGATGGAGGCAGCAAACGCTGCACCGATGGCAACCCTGGCCAACTAGGCCTTGAGATGCTGCGTGCAGAAGGCAGCACCCGCTGCACCGATGGCAACCCTGGCCAACTAGGCGTTGAGATGCTGCGTGCAGAAGGCAGCAACCGCTGCACCGATGGCAACCCCGGCCAACTAGGCGTTGAGATGCTGCGTGCAGTAAGCAGCAACCGCTGCAACAACGGCGACCGTGTCCAACTAGGTCCTGATACGCTGTGTGATGATGGAGGCAGCAAACGCTGCACCGATGGCAACCCTGGCCAACTAGGCCTTGAGATGCTGCGTGCAGAAGGCAGCACCCGCTGCACCGATGGCAACCCTGGCCAACTAGGCGTTGAGATGCTGCGTGCAGAAGGCAGCAACCGCTGCACCGATGGCAACCCCGGCCAACTAGGCGTTGAGATGCTGCGTGCAGTAAGCAGCAACCGCTGCAACAACGGCGACCGTGGCCAACTAGGTCCTGGTACGCTGTGTGATGATGGAGGCAGCAAACGCTGCACCGATGGCAACCCTGGCCAACTAGGCCTTGAGATGCTGCGTGCAGAAGGCAGCACCCGCTGCACCGATGGCAACCCTGGCCAACTAGGCGTTGAGATGCTGCGTGCAGAAGGCAGCAACCGCTGCACCGATGGCAACCCCGGCCAACTAGGCGCTGAGATGCTGCGTGCAGTAAGCAGCAACCGCTGCAACAACGGCGACCGTGGCCAACTAGGTCCTGGTACGCTGTGTAATGATGGAGGCAGCAACCGCTGCACCGATAGCAACCCTGGCCAACTAGGCGTTGAGATGCTGCGTGCAGAAAGCAGCAACCGCTGCAACAACGGCGAACGTGGCCAACTAGGTCCTGGTACGCTGTGTGATTACGGAGGCAGCACCCGCTGCACCGATGGCCACCCTGGCCAACTAGGCGTTGAGATGCTGCGTGGAGAAAGCAGCAACCGCTGCAACAACGGCGAACGTGGCCAACTAGGTCCTGGTACGCTGTGTGATTACGGAGGCAGCAACCGCTGCACCGATGGCCACCCTGGCCAACTAGGCGTTGAGATGCTGCGTGCAGAAAGCAGCAACCGCTGCAACAACGGCGACCGTGGCCAACTAGGTCCTGGTACGCTGTGTGATGATGGAGGCAGCACCCGCTGCACCGATGGCCACCCTGGCCAACTAGGCGTTGAGATGCTGCGTGCAGAAAGCAGCAACCGCTGCAACAACGGCGACCGTGGCCAACTAGGTCCTGGTACGCTGTGTGATTACGGAGGCAGCACCCGCTGCACCGATGGCAACCCTGGCCAACTATGCGTTGAGATGCTGCGTGCAGTAAGCAGCAACCGCTGCAACAACGGCGACCGTGGCCAACTAGGTCCTGGTACGCTGTGTGATGATGGAGGCAGCAACCGCTGCACCGATGGCAACCCTGGCCAACTAGGGCTTGAGATGCTGCGTGCAGAAAGCAGCAACCGCTGCAACAACGGCGACCGTGGCCAACTAGGTCCTGGTACGCTGTGTGATGACGGAGGCAGCACCCGCTGCACCGATGGCCACCCTGGCCAACTAGGCGTTGAGATGCTGCGTGGAGAAAGCAGCAACCGCCGCAACAACGGCGACCGTGGCCAACTAGGTCCTGGTACGCTGTGTGATGACGGAGGCAGCAACCGCTGCACCGATGGCAACCCCGGCCAACTAGGCCTTGAGATGCTGCGTGCAGAAAGCAGCAACCGCTGCAACAACGGCGACCGTGGCCAACTAGGTCCTGGTACGCTGTGTGATGATGGAGGCAGCAACCGCTGCACCGATGGCAACCCCGGCCAACTAGGCCTTGAGATGCTGCGTGCAGTAAGCAGCAACCGCTGCAACAACGACGACCGTGGCCAACTAGGTCCTGGTACGCTGTGTGATTACGGAGGCAGCAACCGCTGCACTGATGGCAACCCCGGCCAACTATGCGTTGAGATGCTGCGTGCAGTAAGCAGCAACCGCTGCAACAACGGCGACCGTGGCCAACTAGGTCCTGGTACGCTGTGTGATGATGGAGGCAGCAACCGCTGCACCGATGGCAACCCTGGCCAACTAGGCCTTGAGATGCTGCGTGCAGAAAGCAGCAACCGCTGCAACAACGGCGACCGTGGCCAACTAGGTCCTGGTGCGCTGTGTGATGATGGAGGCAGCAACCGCTGCATCGATGGCAACCCTGGCCAATTAGGCGTAGGAATGCTAGGTGAAGAAGACAGAGCAATTACTAGGGCACCGGGAAGAAGTACGGGGGGGAATGTGGGATTTATAGAAGGTACCCCTCCACCGGTGCCATAAATTATCTGATGAACTTGCTGACCGGCAGGAGAGAGCAGAGCGATTAAGGAGTTCTCAACTGGCCCGCGACCAAGGCAGTTGGAGATTTTTTAATCGCTCCGAGAGTCGCTCGAATCTGTACTATACTAAAAGACTATACTAATAAAAGACTATATTAATAAACGATTGGAGGATTTAAAAAACCAACCTCAAGCGCGGGCCAAGTCAATATTTACAACATGCAGTGCTCAGAAGCATCGTGCGATGGCCCGTTTGGGCGCAATGCCGCGTTACACGGAGCGTTACGCGAGCTAAAATTTGTATATAGACTAGCTAAACGGCCCGGTTACAGAGCTACGCAACATGACCATGCTTTTCTGCTTTATTGTAAATGCGCGTTTTTCAAAGTGAACTTATAAAGCTAAACGGCCCGGTTACAGAAAATTTCACTATTTTGCCGGTTTTTGAAATGTTTTTGTTTTGCGCCCTTCCATGCCCTTCCATGCTCTTCCATGCCATTTCATGCCCTTCCATGCCCTTCCATTCCATTCTAGCACTTTCCATGTTTTCTAGTTTTTAATTTGGTTTCTTAAATTAAGATCAGAAAGTATGGGAAGCGCCATTGCGAAATGTTCGTCACTTGTGATGCAAGACTTGTGTAACTTTTATCGGTTCACCGGGATGCTGGAGAGCTCAACCCTTTCCAGGTTCCCTTTTGTAAGTGACTTGCCAGGCCATAGTCCGACTAACCGATGCCAGATCGATCAGCGCTTGATCATCCGCCTGTCATCTACCATGTCCAGGTTCATCATGTTCAAGCCATGTCCTGCTTGATCCGCGCTTGATCTTCCGCCTGTCGGCTGATTTTTAATTGGCAAGGACGATCTCAAGCAAGAACAGCACCTGCAATGTCACGGTCCATCATGTCCAGGGCATGTCCTGCCATGTCCAGGTGTGATTTCATGTCCACCAAGGAAATGAGACCCGCCACTGTCCTCTCCACATCCCAGGTTGCATAGCCTTCGTTTCGCTATGACAAAATCTGGCACGATGTGTTGCAATGAGCGATCCCATTCGGATTCATCATAAGGTTGGGTGCTACCTGCTGTGAAGTGACACTCAAAAACCATTAACAGTGGACAAATCATCAGACATAGAAACTGAACCGGTCTGATATCATTGCCAGTACCGACAGTAAATCTTTCTTCTGGCGCGTGTTGATTCTTGCGCATCCATCGACCATTTCCAGGTTGGCCGCTCCATTACGCTGCCATTGATAGCGAATTAGCACATCCTTTTTTCGGTGCTAGACTGACCGATGCCAGGGTAGACGCGATCGATCAGCGCTTGATTATCTGCCCGTAAGCTGTAGTTCGATTGCCAAGGGCGATCTCGAGCAAGAACATCATCTACCATGTCCAGGTCCATCATTTCCAGGCCATGTCCAGGTCCAGGTGATTTCAGGTGCACCCGTCACTTTCCCTGGCCCGGTTGCATAGCCTTTGTTTCGCTATGATAAGCAAATCTGGCAGGATGTGTTGCAATGATCGATCTCATTCGGATTCATCGTAAGGTTGGGTGCTACTTGCTGTGAGGTTAAACTCATAAACCACTAACAGCGCATGCCATTTGCGGACCATTTCCAAGTTCTGGTGGCCGCTCCTCCATGGTGCCATTGATAGCGAATAAGCCACCATTTTCCGTTACCAGGCCACCATTTCGGTTACCAGGCCACCTGTAGGCTGATCTTCGATTGGCAAGGGCGATCTCAAGCAAGAACAGCTTCTACCATGTCCAGGTGTGATTTCAGGTCCACCAAGGAAATGAGACCCGCCACTTTCCTCTCTACAGCCCAGGTTGCATAGCCTTCGTTTCGCTATGACAAAATCTGGCACGATGTGTTGCAAGGAGCGATCCTATTTTGATCAGACATAGATACAGTCGGACAGTTAACCATCTCTCTAACTGCGGATTCATTCTGGCGCATGCAGCGAAGCCAGCGAGTGTTTGCCTGTCCCATTTTGCATCGGCAACCGTGACGCGGTGAGCGGCTTAACGCAGCGATCATATGCTACGATGTCCTGGAACGCAAGCGTGGATGACTTATCAGGCTACAGATTATTGGACTTGCCAGAACACATTCAATCATTCCAGAGACGGAAAACCACGACAGCGGCGTCCGTTGAGTCGAATCTAACTTCATTTCGAGGGGGAAAATAGCATAAGATTTGTTTAACTGCAGGTTTTTTGCCAATCTCATAATATGCAATTCATCTATCAGTAAAATAGTTTTTTAAATCCATTTTCGCGCAGCAGATTTGTTTCTCGCTCGAATTTGTTTTCTCGCTCACGTTTACGTCTGCGGTATGTTGCATCCCTCTTGGGTGGCGGAATTTACTAAAATATGTATATGGATCATCATCACCATCGATCGATTTCATCATCATCATTGCATTACTTTCAGCGTGAGGTTTAGCGTGAGGTTTTAGCGTGCGAATCCTTAGAAACTTTTTAAGCTAGGTTTGCATAGGTTTTATGAGAAAAAACAAATCACCATTATGTTTGCCGTCATCAACTTCATCTTATATCGTTTTGATGATGATCATCACTCATCATCATCACCACGTTATGGCACTTTTTAGAGCGTGAGAAAACTTAAAAACTTTTTAACATAGGTTTGCATAGGTTTTTTTGAGAAAAAAAAATCACCATCATGTTCCCCGTCATCAACTTCATCTTATATCGTGTTGATGATCATCATCAATCATCATCATCACCACGTTATGGCACTTTTTAGAGCGTGAGAAAACTTAAAAACTTTTTAACATAGGTTTGCATAGGTTTTTTTGAGAAAAAAAAATCACCATCATGTTCACCGTCATCAACTTCATCTTATATCGTGTTGATGATCATCATCATTCATCATCATCACCACGTTATGGCACTTTTTAGAGCGTGAGAAAACTTAAAAACTTTTTAACATAGGTTTGCATAGGTTTTTTTGAGAAAAAAAAATCACCATCATGTTCACCGTCATCAACTTCATCTTGTATCGTGTTGATGATCATCTTAATTCATCATCATCACCACCTGAGAGCACTTTTAAATTTAAGCATTTTAGCGTTATGCAGCAAAATCATCATCATCATCGTCATCCACCATCATCCACCATCATCCACCATCATCATCGTCATCCCCGTCACCAGACGCATCATATGCAGTGCTCAGAAGCATCGTGCGATGGCCCGTTTGGGCGCAATGCCGCGTTACACGGAGCGTTACGCGAGCTAAAATTTGTATATAGACTAGCTAAACGGTCCGGTTACAGGGCTGCGCAACATTACCATGCTTTTCTGCTTTATTGTAAATGCGCGTTTTTCAAAATGAACTTATAAAGCTAAACGGCCCGGTTACAGAAAATTTGAATATTTTGCCCGGTTTTTTAAATGTTTTTGTTTTGCTTAATATGCGCCCTTCCATGTCATTCCATGCCCTTTCATGCCATTTTATGCCCTTCCATGCCCTTCCATCCATAGCATTTTACATGTTTCACAGTTTATGATTTGGTTTCTAAAATCCAAGATCAAAAAGTATGATAAGTGCCATTGCGAAATTTTCGTCATTGAGGTAATACTTGTGTAACTTTTATCGGTTCACCGGGATGCTGGAGAGATCAACCATTTCCAGGTTCCCTTTTGTCAGTGACTTACCAGGCCATTGTCCAACTAACCGATGCCAGGGTAGACGCGATCGATCAGCGCTTGATCATCCGCCCGTCGACTGATCTTCAATTGGCAAGGGCGGAAGGATTAAAAGCATCTGCCATGTCCAGGTCCATCATGCCCAGGCCATGTCCTGTCATGTTCAGCTCTAGGTGTGATTTCACGCTAATCGATAATATGAAACCGACCACTTTGCCATCCCCAGTTGCATAGCCTTTGTTTCGCTATGATAAGAATAGAAAATCTGGCACGATGTGTTGCAATGATCGATCCCATTCGGATTCATCATAAGGTTGGGTGCTACTTGCTGTGAGGTTACACTCAAAAACCACTAACAGCGCATGCCATTTGCTGACCATTTCCAGGTTCTGGTGGCCGCTCCTCCACGGTGCCATTGACTGCGATTAAGCCACCATTTTTCCGGTGACTTGCCAGGCCACCTGTAGGCTGCACTTCGATTGGCAAGGGCGATCTCAAGCAAGAACAGCTTCTACCATGTCCAGGTGTGATTTCATGTCCACCAAGGAAATGAGACCCGCCACTTTCCTCTCCACATCCCAGGTTGCATAGCCTTCGTTTCGCTATGACAAAATCTGGCACGATGTGTTGCAATGAGCGATCCCATTCGGATTCATCATAAGGTTGGGTGCTACCTGCTGTGAAGTGACACTCAAAAACCATTAACAGTGGACAAATCATCAGACATAGAAACTGAACCGGTCTGATATCATTGCCAGTACCGACAGTAAATCTTTCTTCTGGCGCGTGTTGATTCTTGCGCATGCATCGACCATTTCCAGGTTGGCCGCTCCATTACGCTGCCATTGATAGCGAATTAGCACATCCTTTTTTCGGTGCTAGACTGACCGATGCCAGGGTAGACGCGATCGATCAGCGCTTGATTATCTGCCCGTAAGCTGTAGTTCGATTGCCAAGGGCGATCTCGAGCAAGAACATCATCTACCATGTCCAGGTCCATCATTTCCAGGCCATGTCCAGGTCCAGGTGATTTCAGGTGCACCCGTCACTTTCCCTGGCCCGGTTGCATAGCCTTTGTTTCGCTATGATAAGCAAATCTGGCAGGATGTGTTGCAATGATCGATCTCATTCGGATTCATCGTAAGGTTGGGTGCTACTTGCTGTGAGGTTAAACTCATAAACCACTAACAGCGCATGCCATTTGCGGACCATTTCCAAGTTCTGGTGGCCGCTCCTCCATGGTGCCATTGATAGCGAATAAGCCACCATTTTCCGTTACCAGGCCACCATTTCGGTTACCAGGCCACCTGTAGGCTGATCTTCGATTGGCAAGGGCGATCTCAAGCAAGAACAGCTTCTACCATGTCCAGGTGTGATTTCAGGTCCACCAAGGAAATGAGACCCGCCACTTTCCTCTCTACAGCCCAGGTTGCATAGCCTTCGTTTCGCTATGACAAAATCTGGCACGATGTGTTGCAAGGAGCGATCCTATTTTGATCAGACATAGATACAGTCGGACAGTTAACCATCTCTCTAACTGCGGATTCATTCTGGCGCATGCAGCGAAGCCAGCGAGTGTTTGCCTGTCCCATTTTGCATCGGCAACCGTGACGCGGTGAGCGGCTTAACGCAGCGATCATATGCTACGATGTCCTGGAACGCAAGCGTGGATGACTTATCAGGCTACAGATTATTGGACTTGCCAGAACACATTCAATCATTCCAGAGACGGAAAACCACGACAGCGGCGTCCGTTGAGTCGAATCTAACTTCATTTCGAGGGGGAAAATAGCATAAGATTTGTTTAACTGCAGGTTTTTTGCCAATCTCATAATATGCAATTCATCTATCAGTAAAATAGTTTTTTAAATCCATTTTCGCGCAGCAGATTTGTTTCTCGCTCGAATTTGTTTTCTCGCTCACGTTTACGTCTGCGGTATGTTGCATCCCTCTTGGGTGGCGGAATTTACTAAAATATGTATATGGATCATCATCACCATCGATCGATTTCATCATCATCATTGCATTACTTTCAGCGTGAGGTTTAGCGTGAGGTTTTAGCGTGCGAATCCTTAGAAACTTTTTAAGCTAGGTTTGCATAGGTTTTATGAGAAAAAACAAATCACCATTATGTTTGCCGTCATCAACTTCATCTTATATCGTTTTGATGATGATCATCACTCATCATCATCACCACGTTATGGCACTTTTTAGAGCGTGAGAAAACTTAAAAACTTTTTAACATAGGTTTGCATAGGTTTTTTTGAGAAAAAAAAATCACCATCATGTTCCCCGTCATCAACTTCATCTTATATCGTGTTGATGATCATCATCAATCATCATCATCACCACGTTATGGCACTTTTTAGAGCGTGAGAAAACTTAAAAACTTTTTAACATAGGTTTGCATAGGTTTTTTTGAGAAAAAAAAATCACCATCATGTTCACCGTCATCAACTTCATCTTATATCGTGTTGATGATCATCATCATTCATCATCATCACCACGTTATGGCACTTTTTAGAGCGTGAGAAAACTTAAAAACTTTTTAACATAGGTTTGCATAGGTTTTTTTGAGAAAAAAAAATCACCATCATGTTCACCGTCATCAACTTCATATTGTATCGTGTTGATGATCATCTTAATTCATCATCATCACCACCTGAGAGCACTTTTAAATTTAAGCATTTTAGCGTTATGCAGCAAAATCATCATCATCATCGTCATCCACCATCATCCACCATCATCCACCATCATCATCGTCATCCCCGTCACCAGACGCATCATATGCAGTGCTCAGAAGCATCGTGCGATGGCCCGTTTGGGCGCAATGCCGCGTTACACGGAGCGTTACGCGAGCTAAAATTTGTATATAGACTAGCTAAACGGTCCGGTTACAGGGCTGCGCAACATTACCATGCTTTTCTGCTTTATTGTAAATGCGCGTTTTTCAAAATGAACTTATAAAGCTAAACGGCCCGGTTACAGAAAATTTGAATATTTTGCCCGGTTTTTTAAATGTTTTTGTTTTGCTTAATATGCGCCCTTCCATGTCATTCCATGCCCTTTCATGCCATTTTATGCCCTTCCATGCCCTTCCATCCATAGCATTTTACATGTTTCACAGTTTATGATTTGGTTTCTAAAATCCAAGATCAAAAAGTATGATAAGTGCCATTGCGAAATTTTCGTCATTGAGGTAATACTTGTGTAACTTTTATCGGTTCACCGGGATGCTGGAGAGATCAACCATTTCCAGGTTCCCTTTTGTCAGTGACTTACCAGGCCATTGTCCAACTAACCGATGCCAGGGTAGACGCGATCGATCAGCGCTTGATCATCCGCCCGTCGACTGATCTTCAATTGGCAAGGGCGGAAGGATTAAAAGCATCTGCCATGTCCAGGTCCATCATGCCCAGGCCATGTCCTGTCATGTTCAGCTTTAGGTGTGATTTCACGCTAATCGATAATATGAAACCGACCACTTTGCCATCCCCAGTTGCATAGCCTTTGTTTCGCTATGATAAGAATAGAAAATCTGGCACGATGTGTTGCAATGATCGATCCCATTCGGATTCATCATAAGGTTGGGTGCTACTTGCTGTGAGGTTACACTCAAAAACCACTAACAGCGCATGCCATTTGCTGACCATTTCCAGGTTCTGGTGGCCGCTCCTCCACGGTGCCATTGACTGCGATTAAGCCACCATTTTTCCGGTGACTTGCCAGGCCACCTGTAGGCTGCACTTCGATTGGCAAGGGCGATCTCAAGCAAGAACAGCTTCTACCATGTCCAGGTGTGATTTCATGTCCACCAAGGAAATGAGACCCGCCACTTTCCTCTCCACATCCCAGGTTGCATAGCCTTCGTTTCGCTATGACAAAATTTGGCACGATGTGTTGCAATGAGCGATCCCATTCGGATTCATCATAAGGTTGGGTGCTACCTGCTGTGAAGTGACACTCAAAAACCATTAACAGTGGACAAATCATCAGACATAGAAACTGAACCGGTCTGATATCATTGCCAGTACCGACAGTAAATCTTTCTTCTGGCGCGTGTTGATTCTTGCGCATGCATCGACCATTTCCAGGTTGGCCGCTCCATTACGCTGCCATTGATAGCGAATTAGCACATCCTTTTTTCGGTGCTAGACTGACCGATGCCAGGGTAGACGCGATCGATCAGCGGTTGATTATCTGCCCGTAAGCTGTAGTTCGATTGCCAAGGGCGATCTCGAGCAAGAACATCATCTACCATGTCCAGGTCCATCATTTCCAGGCCATGTCCAGGTCCAGGTGATTTCAGGTGCACCCGTCACTTTCCCTGGCCCGGTTGCATAGCCTTTGTTTCGCTATGATAAGCAAATCTGGCAGGATGTGTTGCAATGATCGATCTCATTCGGATTCATCGTAAGGTTGGGTGCTACTTGCTGTGAGGTTAAACTCATAAACCACTAACAGCGCATGCCATTTGCGGACCATTTCCAAGTTCTGGTGGCCGCTCCTCCATGGTGCCATTGATAGCGAATAAGCCACCATTTTCCGTTACCAGGCCACCATTTCGGTTACCAGGCCACCTGTAGGCTGATCTTCGATTGGCAAGGGCGATCTCAAGCAAGAACAGCTTCTACCATGTCCAGGTGTGATTTCAGGTCCACCAAGGAAATGAGACCCGCCACTTTCCTCTCTACAGCCCAGGTTGCATAGCCTTCGTTTCGCTATGACAAAATCTGGCACGATGTGTTGCAAGGAGCGATCCTATTTTGATCAGACATAGATACAGTCGGACAGTTAACCATCTCTCTAACTGCGGATTCATTCTGGCGCATGCAGCGAAGCCAGCGAGTGTTTGCCTGTCCCATTTTGCATCGGCAACCGTGACGCGGTGAGCGGCTTAACGCAGCGATCATATGCTACGATGTCCTGGAACGCAAGCGTGGATGACTTATCAGGCTACAGATTATTGGACTTGCCAGAACACATTCAATCATTCCAGAGACGGAAAACCACGACAGCGGCGTCCGTTGAGTCGAATCTAACTTCATTTCGAGGGGGAAAATAGCATAAGATTTGTTTAACTGCAGGTTTTTTGCCAATCTCATAATATGCAATTCATCTATCAGTAAAATAGTTTTTTAAATCCATTTTCGCGCAGCAGATTTGTTTCTCGCTCGAATTTGTTTTCTCGCTCACGTTTACGTCTACGGTATGTTGCATCCCTCTTGGGTGGCGGAATTTACTAAAATATGTATATGGATCATCATCACCATCGATCGATTTCATCATCATCATTGCATTACTTTCAGCGTGAGGTTTAGCGTGAGGTTTTAGCGTGCGAATCCTTAGAAACTTTTTAAGCTAGGTTTGCATAGGTTTTATGAGAAAAAACAAATCACCATTATGTTTGCCGTCATCAACTTCATCTTATATCGTTTTGATGATGATCATCACTCATCATCATCACCACGTTATGGCACTTTTTAGAGCGTGAGAAAACTTAAAAACTTTTTAACATAGGTTTGCATAGGTTTTTTTGAGAAAAAAAAATCACCATCATGTTCCCCGTCATCAACTTCATCTTATATCGTGTTGATGATCATCATCAATCATCATCATCACCACGTTATGGCACTTTTTAGAGCGTGAGAAAACTTAAAAACTTTTTAACATAGGTTTGCATAGGTTTTTTTGAGAAAAAAAAATCACCATCATGTTCACCGTCATCAACTTCATCTTATATCGTGTTGATGATCATCATCATTCATCATCATCACCACGTTATGGCACTTTTTAGAGCGTGAGAAAACTTAAAAACTTTTTAACATAGGTTTGCATAGGTTTTTTTGAGAAAAAAAAATCACCATCATGTTCACCGTCATCAACTTCATCTTGTATCGTGTTGATGATCATCTTAATTCATCATCATCACCACCTGAGAGCACTTTTAAATTTAAGCATTTTAGCGTTATGCAGCAAAATCATCATCATCATCGTCATCCACCATCATCCACCATCATCCACCATCATCATCGTCATCCCCGTCACCAGACGCATCATATGCAGTGCTCAGAAGCATCGTGCGATGGCCCGTTTGGGCGCAATGCCGCGTTACACGGAGCGTTACGCGAGCTAAAATTTGTATATAGACTAGCTAAACGGTCCGGTTACAGGGCTGCGCAACATTACCATGCTTTTCTGCTTTATTGTAAATGCGCGTTTTTCAAAATGAACTTATAAAGCTAAACGGCCCGGTTACAGAAAATTTGAATATTTTGCCCGGTTTTTTAAATGTTTTTGTTTTGCTTAATATGCGCCCTTCCATGTCATTCCATGCCCTTTCATGCCATTTTATGCCCTTCCATGCCCTTCCATCCATAGCATTTTACATGTTTCACAGTTTATGATTTGGTTTCTAAAATCCAAGATCAAAAAGTATGATAAGTGCCATTGCGAAATTTTCGTCATTGAGGTAATACTTGTGTAACTTTTATCGGTTCACCGGGATGCTGGAGAGATCAACCATTTCCAGGTTCCCTTTTGTCAGTGACTTACCAGGCCATTGTCCAACTAACCGATGCCAGGGTAGACGCGATCGATCAGCGCTTGATCATCCGCCCGTCGACTGATCTTCAATTGGCAAGGGCGGAAGGATTAAAAGCATCTGCCATGTCCAGGTCCATCATGCCCAGGCCATGTCCTGTCATGTTCAGCTTTAGGTGTGATTTCACGCTAATCGATAATATGAAACCGACCACTTTGCCATCCCCAGTTGCATAGCCTTTGTTTCGCTATGATAAGAATAGAAAATCTGGCACGATGTGTTGCAATGATCGATCCCATTCGGATTCATCATAAGGTTGGGTGCTACTTGCTGTGAGGTTACACTCAAAAACCACTAACAGCGCATGCCATTTGCTGACCATTTCCAGGTTCTGGTGGCCGCTCCTCCACGGTGCCATTGACTGCGATTAAGCCACCATTTTTCCGGTGACTTGCCAGGCCACCTGTAGGCTGCACTTCGATTGGCAAGGGCGATCTCAAGCAAGAACAGCTTCTACCATGTCCAGGTGTGATTTCATGTCCACCAAGGAAATGAGACCCGCCACTTTCCTCTCCACATCCCAGGTTGCATAGCCTTCGTTTCGCTATGACAAAATCTGGCACGATGTGTTGCAATGAGCGATCCCATTCGGATTCATCATAAGGTTGGGTGCTACCTGCTGTGAAGTGACACTCAAAAACCATTAACAGTGGACAAATCATCAGACATAGAAACTGAACCGGTCTGATATCATTGCCAGTACCGACAGTAAATCTTTCTTCTGGCGCGTGTTGATTCTTGCGCATGCATCGACCATTTCCAGGTTGGCCGCTCCATTACGCTGCCATTGATAGCGAATTAGCACATCCTTTTTTCGGTGCTAGACTGACCGATGCCAGGGTAGACGCGATCGATCAGCGGTTGATTATCTGCCCGTAAGCTGTAGTTCGATTGCCAAGGGCGATCTCGAGCAAGAACATCATCTACCATGTCCAGGTCCATCATTTCCAGGCCATGTCCAGGTCCAGGTGATTTCAGGTGCACCCGTCACTTTCCCTGGCCCGGTTGCATAGCCTTTGTTTCGCTATGATAAGCAAATCTGGCAGGATGTGTTGCAATGATCGATCTCATTCGGATTCATCGTAAGGTTGGGTGCTACTTGCTGTGAGGTTAAACTCATAAACCACTAACAGCGCATGCCATTTGCGGACCATTTCCAAGTTCTGGTGGCCGCTCCTCCATGGTGCCATTGATAGCGAATAAGCCACCATTTTCCGTTACCAGGCCACCATTTCGGTTACCAGGCCACCTGTAGGCTGATCTTCGATTGGCAAGGGCGATCTCAAGCAAGAACAGCTTCTACCATGTCCAGGTGTGATTTCAGGTCCACCAAGGAAATGAGACCCGCCACTTTCCTCTCTACAGCCCAGGTTGCATAGCCTTCGTTTCGCTATGACAAAATCTGGCACGATGTGTTGCAAGGAGCGATCCTATTTTGATCAGACATAGATACAGTCGGACAGTTAACCATCTCTCTAACTGCGGATTCATTCTGGCGCATGCAGCGAAGCCAGCGAGTGTTTGCCTGTCCCATTTTGCATCGGCAACCGTGACGCGGTGAGCGGCTTAACGCAGCGATCATATGCTACGATGTCCTGGAACGCAAGCGTGGATGACTTATCAGGCTACAGATTATTGGACTTGCCAGAACACATTCAATCATTCCAGAGACGGAAAACCACGACAGCGGCGTCCGTTGAGTCGAATCTAACTTCATTTCGAGGGGGAAAATAGCATAAGATTTGTTTAACTGCAGGTTTTTTGCCAATCTCATAATATGCAATTCATCTATCAGTAAAATAGTTTTTTAAATCCATTTTCGCGCAGCAGATTTGTTTCTCGCTCGAATTTGTTTTCTCGCTCACGTTTACGTCTACGGTATGTTGCATCCCTCTTGGGTGGCGGAATTTACTAAAATATGTATATGGATCATCATCACCATCGATCGATTTCATCATCATCATTGCATTACTTTCAGCGTGAGGTTTAGCGTGAGGTTTTAGCGTGCGAATCCTTAGAAACTTTTTAAGCTAGGTTTGCATAGGTTTTATGAGAAAAAACAAATCACCATTATGTTTGCCGTCATCAACTTCATCTTATATCGTTTTGATGATGATCATCACTCATCATCATCACCACGTTATGGCACTTTTTAGAGCGTGAGAAAACTTAAAAACTTTTTAACATAGGTTTGCATAGGTTTTTTTGAGAAAAAAAAATCACCATCATGTTCCCCGTCATCAACTTCATCTTATATCGTGTTGATGATCATCATCAATCATCATCATCACCACGTTATGGCACTTTTTAGAGCGTGAGAAAACTTAAAAACTTTTTAACATAGGTTTGCATAGGTTTTTTTGAGAAAAAAAAATCACCATCATGTTCACCGTCATCAACTTCATCTTATATCGTGTTGATGATCATCATCATTCATCATCATCACCACGTTATGGCACTTTTTAGAGCGTGAGAAAACTTAAAAACTTTTTAACATAGGTTTGCATAGGTTTTTTTGAGAAAAAAAAATCACCATCATGTTCACCGTCATCAACTTCATCTTGTATCGTGTTGATGATCATCTTAATTCATCATCATCACCACCTGAGAGCACTTTTAAATTTAAGCATTTTAGCGTTATGCAGCAAAATCATCATCATCATCGTCATCCACCATCATCCACCATCATCCACCATCATCATCGTCATCCCCGTCACCAGACGCATCATATGCAGTGCTCAGAAGCATCGTGCGATGGCCCGTTTGGGCGCAATGCCGCGTTACACGGAGCGTTACGCGAGCTAAAATTTGTATATAGACTAGCTAAACGGTCCGGTTACAGGGCTGCGCAACATTACCATGCTTTTCTGCTTTATTGTAAATGCGCGTTTTTCAAAATGAACTTATAAAGCTAAACGGCCCGGTTACAGAAAATTTGAATATTTTGCCCGGTTTTTTAAATGTTTTTGTTTTGCTTAATATGCGCCCTTCCATGTCATTCCATGCCCTTTCATGCCATTTTATGCCCTTCCATGCCCTTCCATCCATAGCATTTTACATGTTTCACAGTTTATGATTTGGTTTCTAAAATCCAAGATCAAAAAGTATGATAAGTGCCATTGCGAAATTTTCGTCATTGAGGTAATACTTGTGTAACTTTTATCGGTTCACCGGGATGCTGGAGAGATCAACCATTTCCAGGTTCCCTTTTGTCAGTGACTTACCAGGCCATTGTCCAACTAACCGATGCCAGGGTAGACGCGATCGATCAGCGCTTGATCATCCGCCCGTCGACTGATCTTCAATTGGCAAGGGCGGAAGGATTAAAAGCATCTGCCATGTCCAGGTCCATCATGCCCAGGCCATGTCCTGTCATGTTCAGCTTTAGGTGTGATTTCACGCTAATCGATAATATGAAACCGACCACTTTGCCATCCCCAGTTGCATAGCCTTTGTTTCGCTATGATAAGAATAGAAAATCTGGCACGATGTGTTGCAATGATCGATCCCATTCGGATTCATCATAAGGTTGGGTGCTACTTGCTGTGAGGTTACACTCAAAAACCACTAACAGCGCATGCCATTTGCTGACCATTTCCAGGTTCTGGTGGCCGCTCCTCCACGGTGCCATTGACTGCGATTAAGCCACCATTTTTCCGGTGACTTGCCAGGCCACCTGTAGGCTGCACTTCGATTGGCAAGGGCGATCTCAAGCAAGAACAGCTTCTACCATGTCCAGGTGTGATTTCATGTCCACCAAGGAAATGAGACCCGCCACTTTCCTCTCCACATCCCAGGTTGCATAGCCTTCGTTTCGCTATGACAAAATCTGGCACGATGTGTTGCAATGAGCGATCCCATTCGGATTCATCATAAGGTTGGGTGCTACCTGCTGTGAAGTGACACTCAAAAACCATTAACAGTGGACAAATCATCAGACATAGAAACTGAACCGGTCTGATATCATTGCCAGTACCGACAGTAAATCTTTCTTCTGGCGCGTGTTGATTCTTGCGCATGCATCGACCATTTCCAGGTTGGCCGCTCCATTACGCTGCCATTGATAGCGAATTAGCACATCCTTTTTTCGGTGCTAGACTGACCGATGCCAGGGTAGACGCGATCGATCAGCGGTTGATTATCTGCCCGTAAGCTGTAGTTCGATTGCCAAGGGCGATCTCGAGCAAGAACATCATCTACCATGTCCAGGTCCATCATTTCCAGGCCATGTCCAGGTCCAGGTGATTTCAGGTGCACCCGTCACTTTCCCTGGCCCGGTTGCATAGCCTTTGTTTCGCTATGATAAGCAAATCTGGCAGGATGTGTTGCAATGATCGATCTCATTCGGATTCATCGTAAGGTTGGGTGCTACTTGCTGTGAGGTTAAACTCATAAACCACTAACAGCGCATGCCATTTGCGGACCATTTCCAAGTTCTGGTGGCCGCTCCTCCATGGTGCCATTGATAGCGAATAAGCCACCATTTTCCGTTACCAGGCCACCATTTCGGTTACCAGGCCACCTGTAGGCTGATCTTCGATTGGCAAGGGCGATCTCAAGCAAGAACAGCTTCTACCATGTCCAGGTGTGATTTCAGGTCCACCAAGGAAATGAGACCCGCCACTTTCCTCTCTACAGCCCAGGTTGCATAGCCTTCGTTTCGCTATGACAAAATCTGGCACGATGTGTTGCAAGGAGCGATCCTATTTTGATCAGACATAGATACAGTCGGACAGTTAACCATCTCTCTAACTGCGGATTCATTCTGGCGCATGCAGCGAAGCCAGCGAGTGTTTGCCTGTCCCATTTTGCATCGGCAACCGTGACGCGGTGAGCGGCTTAACGCAGCGATCATATGCTACGATGTCCTGGAACGCAAGCGTGGATGACTTATCAGGCTACAGATTATTGGACTTGCCAGAACACATTCAATCATTCCAGAGACGGAAAACCACGACAGCGGCGTCCGTTGAGTCGAATCTAACTTCATTTCGAGGGGGAAAATAGCATAAGATTTGTTTAACTGCAGGTTTTTTGCCAATCTCATAATATGCAATTCATCTATCAGTAAAATAGTTTTTTAAATCCATTTTCGCGCAGCAGATTTGTTTCTCGCTCGCGTTTACGTCTGCGGTATGTTGCATCCCTCTCGGGTGGCGGAATTTACTAAAATATGTATATGGATCATCATCACCATCGATCGATTTCATCATCATCATTGCATTACTCTCAGCGCGAGGTTTAGCGTGAGGTTTTAGCGTGAGAAAACTTAAAAACTTTTTAAGCTAAGTTTGCATAGGTTTTTTTGAGAAACAAAAATCACCATCATGTTCGCCGTCATCAACTTCATCTTATATCGTGTTGATGATGATCATCATTCATCATCATCACCACGTTATGGCACTTTTTAGAGCTTTTTACAGCAAAATCATCATCATCATCATCATCCACCATCATCCACCATCATCATCGTCATCCCCGTCACCAGACGCATCATATGCAGTGCTCAGAAGCATCGTGCGATGGCCCGTTTGGGCGCAATGCCGCGTTACACGGAGCGTTACGCGAGCTAAAATTTGTATATAGATTACCGCGATTTTCGACAATAAAAGCGCATCAAATGGTCGTACGATAATGGTAGACCTTGTCGCGAATTAATTTGATCTGCTTTTCAGTCAACTTTAGCCGTTTTATCTATTGCACCGCAGCTGTTCGCATTCAATGAAACAGCCGCAAGAACATGCATTTTTCCATGTTTCTAGCCTCATTCCTTCGTCAAAAAGGATTGCATGATGTACATGTACAAATCAACAACATTTTTCCTGATTATCCGAGTACATTTAACTGCAACAATTTGCCACAAAACGGCGAGGAACAGAGCTGTTTTTCTTAACATAAAAGAGACGGGAATGATGATCCGTTTCTTCGCACTGTTTGCCACAGCTGTAACGAAGCAGATCATCATCGATGCACCGGCCAGGATATGAAAACGGCGTTAGAAAAGATCTGCCCTGGAAGAGCTAGCCAGTGATGAAAACGCAGCGCGATCTCCGCCCTCGACAGCAAGAAAAGACGCGCGCGTTTCTTGCGTGGACGAGAGTTGGGAAAGGGGCGAAGATGTTCGTCTTCACAACATTTGAAAGGGTTAAGAGTAGAGCGGGAAAATGGCTAAAACCAATGGATGTTTTTGCTTGCTTGTGCAGTTGCCCAATCAGAAGAGAACAACAAAACAGCAGCAGAACAATCGGCAACAGCATCCGGTGCCAAGCACGAAACGCAGAATGCAGAACAAAGGACAACAATCAGCGCAGGATGTACGAACAATGGGGAGAGGAGGGGTTTGTAGCGAGGAGAGCGTGTGCACCAAGGTGTTTACTACGCGTTGGTGATAGCCACCGAAAAGGGCGTTGTCGATGCAGCTAACAGCAGAAGAAAACGATCGCGAATTGGTCGTGTGTTGCCGCATTTTGATAGGCGGAAAACATGCTCAAGAATGGCTGAGTTTTGTGCTCAAAACGGCATCTTTTAATGTTGCATATTCCTGGGAAAATCAACTATAAGTTGTTGCTATATCCTACGTTAGCTCGTCTATCTTTGCTGCACAAGAAAGATGCATACGAAGTGCATCAATCCAGACGCACATTGCGCATAGCGATTGGCCAAAAGTTGCGTTGATTTGTCACCACCGTTTTACGGTGCAATTGATCTGCACAATGTTCCTGTTGTGCGTGATGATCGTATGCGCGGTTTCCAATACGCACACGATGCGTGACACCAATTTTATGTTGAACATAATGTTTGTTTTTCAGTTGAATCAATGTGAATCATGATGATCATTCGAAGGCATGTTTGTGACATTGTGAACAATTCAAAATGTATGAACTTTTTGTCACAACGCACGGCCTCGATGCCACATATTGCCCCGCAAACCATGAAACTCACGATTTCGTATGTTCACTGTAGGAGTGAGCGCGACGTCCGATGAAACAGCGCTATACGAAAGCGCCATTTGCAGATTTGTGTGTGAGCGCGAACGAGATGGCTGATGAGACGGCAATACTTTCGGCCGCGTTCATCGGCGCCATCATGATTCCGCTTGAAACGCGCCGAACTTTGTTCGAATCTGGATGCGACACCGTGATTTGATTTACCTTTTTTGGCATAATTACCGCGATTTCCGACAATAAAAGCGCATCAAATGGTCGTACGATAATGGTAGACCTTGTCGCGAATTAATTTGATCTGCTTTTCAGTCAACTTTAGCCGTTTTATCTATTGCACCGCAGCTGTTCGCATTCAATGAAACAGCCGCAAGAACATGCATTTTTCCATGTTTCTAGCCTCATTCCCTCGTCAAAAAGGATTGCATGATGTACATGTACAAATCAACAACATTTTTCCTGATTATCCGAGTACATTTACCTGCAACAATTTGCCACAAAACGGCGAGGAACAGAGCTGTTTTTCTTAACATAAAAGAGACGGGAATGATGATCCGTTTCTTAGCACTGTTTGCCACGGCTGTAACGAAGCAGATCATCATCGATGCACCGGCCAGGATATGAAAACGGCGTTAGAAAAGATCTGCCCTGGAAGAGCTAGCCAGTGATGAAAACGCAGCGCGATCTCCGCCCACGACAGCAAGAAAAGACGCGCGCGTTTCTTGCGTGGACGAGAGTTGGGAAAGGGGCGAAGATGTCCATCTTCACAACATTTGAAAGGGTTAAGAGTGGAGCGGGAAAATGGCTAAAACCAATGGATGTTTTTGCATGCTTGTGCAGTTGCCCAATCAGAAGAGAACAACAAAACAGCAGCAGAACAATCGGCAACAGCATCCGGTGCCAAGCACGAAACGCAGAATGCAGAACAAAGGACAACAATCAGCGCAGGATGTACGAACAATGGGGAGAGGAGGGGTTTGTAGCGAGGAGAGCGTGTGCACCAAGGTGTTTACTACGCGTTGGTGATAGCCACCGAAAAGGGCGTTGTCGATGCAGCTAACAGCAGAAGAAAACGATCGCGAATTGGTGTTGTTTTGGCGCAATTTGATAGATGGAAAACATACTCAAGAATGGCTGAGTTTTGTGTTCAAAACGGCATCTTTTAATGTTGCATATTTCTGGGAAAACCAACTATAAGTTGTTGCTATATCCTACGTTAGCTCGTCTATCTTTTAGCCACCGAAAAGGGCGTTGTCGATGCAGCTAACAGCAGAAGAAAACGATCGCGAATTGGTGTTGTTTTGGCGCAATTTGATGGAAAACATGCTCAAGAATGGCTGAGTTTTGTGTTCAAAACGGCATCTTTTAATCTATCTATATGTATAAAAATGAATGTGTCTGTCCGGATGTCCGGTATAGACTCCGAAACTACTGGACCGATTGACTCCAAATTTGGTATGTGGGGGTTTTTGGGGCCGGTGAGTGATATAGGCATGGTTAGAAACCCTCCGCTACCTTCCTTCATGCCCTTCTCTAACACATGATTGTTAAAAACATTCATTACTCCACAAGTTATGAACCGAATACCATTAAAACTTGCACAATTGTTGATGGTTATCTGAGAAACTATGGGACAAAATTTGGTTCATATCGGACGAGGAGAGGGGGGGGCCTCCATACAACCCCAATCCTTAAAATACGTCTTAGGGCAATATGGGTATCGTTTCCAAGGTTTTGATGGTCTCTAAATAGGTTGGTTTTATTTAATACCCTTTTACTTGCTTCTTTCACCTATCCACCACCACCACCCTCCATTCCGTACATCTTGCAGAGTAGAGTGATGGGTGGGAAAATTATATAGTTGCGAATAAAACCAATAGAAGAACGAGAGAGAGAGAGAGAGAGAGAGAGAGAGAGAGAGAGAGAGAGAGAGAAAGAGAGAGAGCGAGAACGCCTGCGGTGGAATGATAACAATGTGATCGGCAACGCTGCAGAAATCGTTACCATTTTTTATTGGTGTGTCTACTGTTGGTTTAAATTTTCTTAACAATATCTTTAGTTCAATCAAGTCATTAGTTAATGAAGAAGTTGCTTTAAGTTTTACAAGTCAATTTACATGAAACAATTATAAAAACTAATTCAGTTGTGAAGTATTTGAATTGATCAAAAATTATATTAATTTTTGATTATTGATTTACGTGCCACTTTTCAATGACGATTTTCAACGTATCGGGTTAAGAATGGTTAACGATCGGCATTACATGCACAAACATATAAAACAGCAGTAACCAAATAGTAAAAGAAAACAATACCAACAAATCCTATCTATCCGGAACGGTTTGCGATTGAAATGTCCACCGAGAGCGTCCGAGAGAGAAGAAAGACCCTCGATCTGATCGATTGACGTTTGAGTAAATTTGAAGTGCGGTGCTTTTAGTTATGATCTACCATGTGACTATGTAAATCATCGTAGGCTTAATACCGAAAAAATGGATCAAATGTGTCGTATTGTACTGTCGATGACCCATACCACCATTTGAACTTAACGAGCTATGTGCAAACCGAGCACTAAAGTCAAAGTATTTTATAAAAAAAAACTTGGGAAAATATAATTCGTGGTCCCAAATGACATCATTTAGCCCGAAAGGCAAAGCCTTAAAACTCAAGCATCATTTTAACTTTCCAGTTCATATTTACAATCACGTCGCATCTCTATTTCCAACATCACTAACAGACCTAACTATTGATTAGGTTCATTGATAAATCGAATACGACCAAATGATGGAATAGATAAAATAATATCTACTGAAATTTTCAAGTTTCTGTTTACGATAAACCCACGACCGATCAAAGACAGTACGAAGTCTGTCGGGGCAGCTAGTGTTGCATATTCCTGGGAAAACCAACTATAAGTTGTTGCTATATCCTACGTTAGCTCGTCTATCTTTGCTGCGCAAGAAAGATGCATACGAAGTGCATCAATCCGGACGCACATTGCGCATAGCGATTGGCCAAAAGTTGCGTTGATTTGTCACCACCGTTTTACGGTGCAATTGATCTGCACAATGTTCCTGTTGTGCGTGATGATCGTATGCGCGGTTTCCAATACGCACACGATGCGTGACACCAATTTTATGTTGAACATAATGTTTGTTTTTCAGTTGAATCAATGTGAATCATGATGATCATTCGAAGGCATGTTTGTGACATTGTGAACAATTCAAAATGTATGAACTTTTTGTCACAACGCACGGCCTCGATGCCACATATTGCCCCGCAAACCATGAAACTCACGATTTCGTATGCTCACTGTAGGAGTGAGCGCGACGTCCGATGAAACAGCGCTATACGAAAGCGCCATTTGCAGATTTGTGTGTGAGCGCGAACGAGATGGCTGATGAGACGGCAATACTTTCGGCCGCGTTCATCGGCGCAATCATGATTCCGCTTGAAACGCGCCGAACTTTGTTCGAATCTGGATGCGACACCGTGATTTGATTTACCTTTTTTGGCACAATTACCGCGATTTCCGACAATAAAAGCGCATCAAATGGTCGTACGATAATGGTAGACCTTGTCGCGAATTAATTTGATCTGCTTTTCAGTCAGCTTTAGCCGTTTTATCTATTGCACCGCAGCTGTTCGCATTCAATGAAACAGCCGCAAGAACATGCATTTTTCCATGTTTCTAGCCTCATTCCTTCGTCAAAAAGGATTGCATGATGTACATGTACAAATCAACAACATTTTTCCTGATTATCCGAGTACATTTACCTGCAACAATTTGCCACAAAACGGCGAGGAACAGAGCTGTTTTTCTTAACATAAAAGAGACGGGAATGATGATCCGTTTCTTCGCACTGTTTGCCACGGCTGTAACGAAGCAGATCATCATCGATGCACCGGCCAGGATATGAAAACGGCGTTAGAAAAGATCTGCCCTGGAAGAGCTAGCCAGTGATGAAAACGCAGCGCGATCTCCGCCCACGACAGCAAGAAAAGACGCGCGCGTTTCTTGCGTGGACGAGAGTTGGGAAAGGGGCGAAGATGTCCATCTTCACAACATTTGAAAGGGTTAAGAGTGGAGCGGGAAAATGGCTAAAACCAATGGATGTTTTTGCATGCTTGTGCAGTTGCCCAATCAGAAGAGAACAACAAAACAGCAGCAGAACAATCGGCAACAGCATCCGGTGCCAAGCACGAAACGCAGAATGCAGAACAAAGGACAACAATCAGCGCAGGATGTACGAACAATGGGGAGAGGAGGGGTTTGTAGCGAGGAGAGCGTGTGCACCAAGGTGTTTACTACGCGTTGGTGATAGCCACCGAAAAGGGCGTTGTCGATGCAGCTAACAGCAGAAGAAAACGATCGCGAATTGGTCGTGTGTTGCCGCATTTTGATAGGCGGAAAACATGCTCAAGAATGGCTGAGTTTTGTGCTCAAAACGGCATCTTTTAATGTTGCATATTCCTGGGAAAATCAACTATAAGTTGTTGCTATATCCTACGTTAGCTCGTCTATCTTTGCTGCGCAAGAAAGATGCATACGAAGTGCATCAATCCGGACGCACATTGCGCATAGCGATTGGCCAAAAGTTGCGTTGATTTGTCACCACCGTTTTATGGTGCAATTGATCTGCACAATGTTCCTGTTGTGCGTAATGATCGTATGCGCGGTTTCCAATACGCACATGATGCGTGACACCAATTTTATGTTGAACATAATGTTTGTTTTTCAGTTGAATCAATGTGAATCATGATGATCATTCGAAGGCATGTTTGTGACATTGTGAACAATTCAAAATGTATGAACTTTTTGTCACAACGCACGGCCTCGATGCCACATATTGCCCCGCAAACCATGAAACTCACGATTTCGTATGCTCACTGTAGGAGTGAGCGCGACGTCCGATGAAACAGCGCTATACGAAAGCGCCATTTGCAGGTTTGTGTGTGAGCGCGAACGAGATGGCTGATGAGACGGCAATACTTTCGGCCGCGTTCATCGGCGCAATCATGATTCCGCTTGAAACGCGCCGAACTTTGTTCGAATCTGGATGCGACACCGTGATTTGATTTACCTTTTTTGGCACAATTACCGCGATTTCCGACAATAAAAGCGCATCAAATGGTCGTACGATAATGGTAGACCTTGTCGCGAATTAATTTGATCTGCTTTTCAGTCAGCTTTAGCCGTTTTATCTATTGCACCGCAGCTGTTCGCATTCAATGAAACAGCCGCAAGAACATGCATTTTTCCATGTTTCTAGCCTCATTCCTTCGTCAAAAAGGATTGCATGATGTACATGTACAAATCAACAACATTTTTCCTGATTATCCGAGTACTTTTACCTGCAACAATTTGCCACAAAACGGCGAGGAACAGAGCTGTTTTTCTTAACATAAAAGAGACGGGAATGATGATCCGTTTCTTCGCACTGTTTGCCACGGCTGTAACGAAGCAGATCATCATCGATGCACCGGCCAGGATATGAAAACGGCGTTAGAAAAGATCTGCCCTGGAAGAGCTAGCCAGTGATGAAAACGCAGCGCGATCTCCGCCCACGACAGCAAGAAAAGACGCGCGCGTTTCTTGCGTGGACGAGAGTTGGGAAAGGGGCGAAGATGTCCATCTTCACAACATTTGAAAGGGTTAAGAGTGGAGCGGGAAAATGGCTAAAACCAATGGATGTTTTTGCATGCTTGTGCAGTTGCCCAATCAGAAGAGAACAACAAAACAGCAGCAGAACAATCGGCAACAGCATCCGGTGCCAAGCACGAAACGCAGAATGCAGAACAAAGAACAACAATCAGCGCAGGATGTACGAACAATGGGGAGAGGAGGGGTTTGTAGCGAGGAGAGCGTGTGCACCAAGGTGTTTACTACGCGTTGATGATAGCCACCGAAAAGGGCGTTGTCGATGCAGCTAACAGCAGAAGAAAACGATCGCGAATTGGTCGTGTGTTGCCGCATTTTGATAGGCGGAAAACATGCTCAAGAATGGCTGAGTTTTGTGCTCAAAACGGCATCTTTTAATGTTGCATATTCCTGGGAAAACCAACTATAAGTTTATTTTATTTTATTTTATTTTACCATCTTATGGTCAACGGGCACAATACGCCTTCTTGACCCTTAAAGTTATACTTAACCCTATCCTAAGTCCTAAATTACTATTGCTTCAAGATTGGCCTTGCATAAGCTTGTCGTCATGTTGTAGTCCAAAAGATGCGATAGTTGATTATAAGTCGTACACAATGCGGAAATGGGATCAATGCGTTTAATCGTCGGAGGATGCGTGTGAACCGCTAAAGTGGCACCCGTTCTGCGACGAATGATCCGTTCATTAGCCGTAAGTTTGAACAAAGGAAGTAACATAGGAGCATCAACATTGGAACATAGAACATTGTGGACAAACAAGGCCGATGTGGTTAGGCGGCGTTGCGCAAGAGAACGGATACCTAATAGCAAGCACCGTGTTTTGTAGTCCGGGAGGCTATCATTATTGACCCAGCCAAGGCGTAATATTGCCGATTTGGTAAATCTGCGTTGTATAGCTTCGATGCGGTCTGCCAAGCACTGACTATTAGGGTTCCATGTGACGCACGCAAATTCTAAAATAGGCCTAACAAGCGAGAAGTATAGGGACTTAACACAAACTATCAGAGAATTCCTTTGTCACACGTAATACAAATACTAGCATTCTGGTCGCCCTACCTATAACATCGTCGTAGTGTAGCTTGAAAGAAAGTTTCGCGTCTAGTGTGATTCCCAGGTCGCGAACAGAATTTGTCCTAGAGATGATGTCATTGTTTATTTTATAGTCATAACATAAAGGAGCCGACTTTCGCGTGAAAGATAAAACACAACATTTAGACACATTAACAGACATACCGTTACTAACGCACCAGTTGTCGAAGACAGCAATTTGCCCTTGGAGTATTAGACAATCACCTGTGCACGATACGGGTAACATAAGTTTAACGTCGTCCGCATAGATGAGATGTGCATTGGGTAATAGTGCCAGGCTCAAATCATTCAAGTACAGTAAAAATAACAAGGGACCCAGGTTGCTACCTTGTGGTACTCCAGAGGTGTTACAAAATCGGTCTGACAGCTCATCATTAATCTTAACAAATATTTCACGGTCAGTGAGGTAGGACCCCAACCATGAAACAAGCGCAGGACAGGTACCCAACTTGCCTAACTTTGTAAGTAATAACGCATGAGGAACTTTATCGAAGGCAGCACTAAAATCGGTGTATACAACGTCAAGCTGTTTTCCCTGGCCAATAGCCGCTGCGCACGAATGTAGAAGTTCCAGGATGTTGGTGTTGACAGATCTACCGCGAACAAAGCCATGTTGTTGCTGTGCTATGTAGTGTCTGGTGGAATTAAATAAGTACTCCGCCATTATAATTTCAAAGACTTTGCTACACGCACTGAGAATAGATATGCCTCGGTAGTTGTTGATATTAGTTTTGTCCCCTTTTTTATGCAGTGGCAACATCCAAGATTTCTTCCAGGCCGATGGAAAAGTCGTTGTTGAGAGCGAACAGGTTAAGATAATACGTAAAGGCTCTAGAATTGATGCGCAACAACCTTTAATTATGGATGATGGGATTCCATCAGGACCAGGTGAATACGATAGCTTAAGTTGTTTAATCGCCTCTAGTATCATTTTGTTCGTCACTGATGGCACGGGGATGTCTAAGATGTTATGGGGTACGTAGTTAAGTGCCGATGAAGTGTTGCCTGCTGGCAGAGAGTTCGAACAAAATAATTTCTCAAAGAAACTGGCGAACGCCTGGCATTGTTTACCAACAGAATAGATTTGAGATGTTCCCGAATACATCACAGACGGTAATCTGCCGGATTTCCTTTTCGAGTTCACGTACTGCCAGAACTTGCTTGGGTTGGATCTTAACTGAGTTTGCGTCTTGCTTATGTATTTCGAGTACACAGTCTTGTTGGTTCTGCGAAAGATTTTGTTAGCAGATAGATAACACGCCTTATTGTCTGGAGTAGGACATCGTTTCCAACGGTTATAGAGCGTGCCTTTTGTTCTTTTCAACCAGGAGAGTTCGTTGTTAAACCACGGTAGCTTAAACGTATGACGCACTGAGCATAGAGGTACTGTTAAGTTGAAGAATTCCATCATCTTGTTAGAGAAAGCAGACACGTTAGCATTAACATCCCGAGATTTTAAAACAGATGCCCAATCACATTCGCTGACCAGGAAAGATAGTGCTGTGAGGTCTGCTTTCTTAAAGTCAAATGATGCAATTTGACGTCTGGAATTCTCCGATGGTGGCGATGTAAGGTTGTGACTAGTAGCGATATTGACTGTAGCGGAAAGCACTGGGTGATGCGTATCGATGGGTACTAGTGCATCGGCTGCATCAGACACGGTCACAATACGCACCAGGTTCTCGCTGCACAATATTAGATCGAGAATGCGACCCGTGTTGTTTTTTACGTTGTTCAACTGCGATAACCCGTGGAAGTTAAGGCAATCGATTAACCGTTGAGCAACCTGGGTCATCGATGATGTCGAGCTGTTTCCATCGCGGGCCAACAAACACTCAGCTTGTACACCATTATTAAGTGCAGATATAGGCAGACTCGGGTTTGTAGCCCAAGGAATGCTTGGTTGATTAAAGTCACCCAAAATCATCAGCTGATCTCTATCATCCATGAGAGAGATAATCTCAGTGACTGCCGCATCAACGTAACTCATCGTAGCTGGTAGAGAGCTGAGTGACGGTGGAAGGTAGATAGCGCCAATAACGAGCCAGAGAGAGTGCAGTTTAACCCGAGCCCAGCAGTGTTCCAGGCAAGCGAGAGTCGAATTGGCTGGTGCGGAAGGGAGACGGATGGATACAGCTATCAGGACACCACCGCCCCGCGTGCATACGCTATTGTTGCCGTTGCGGTCGCACCGGTAGACTGTGTACTCGTCGCTGAACGCCAAGGCAGAGGGAATGGTGTCATCCAGCCACGTTTCCGTCAAGACTATGACATCGTAGTCACACTCCGCCACAGCCAGATAGAATTCTTGTAGCTTGGTGCGTAATCCGCGTACGTTTTGATAATAGATGGATAGAGAGATGTCGTTGCTGTCGTTGTCATAAGTGCATTCCGAGGAAGCGTGAGAATAAGTGAGATTGTCCAAGGCCGTCGATGCAGGACACGCGGCTGGTAGACGACACGGGAGTAGACGTGATGAAACGGGATTGTCCAAGGCCGTCGATGCAGGACACGCGGCTGGTAGACGACATGGGAGTAGACGTGATGAAACGGGTTGTGTCGTGGTGTTATTGGTGATGCTATTGGTGCTCCGGTCACTGCCGAAAAAATCGATCTAGTGTGGGTTGGTGACATCTATTGCGTTTGTTGCCAACGTCAAGATGTTGGGGCGCATCGACTATAGTGGAATTGGCATTATTTTCATTCGTTTCAAGGGATCCATCAAGATTAGTTGCATCTGCCACGTGAGCGAGAATCAGCGGTGATAGTGTTGGTGGGGACCGATGCTGTGGGATGCGGTCCATCTGGATGAAATCACGCACACCCACACCGACCGGCCAAGTGCTGGCAGAGAGCGCTTTCTCGCGATCAACCAAAGGTATTCGCACTTTAAACGAGAGCGAGCGAACGCTATCAGGACTGGTTCCGGTAAAAGACTGAATTAGGCCCCCCCACTCACGGTGAGTTACTGAGTGATCGAAAAAATAGTTGTTTTACTGGGAAAATGTAACTTTTCCACCTCTCCCCCTTCCCTAATACATTTATTTACGTTTCTACATATTTTTATGAAGGTTTGATTGTCTAGAAGCGGTAATTATCGATTTTTACGGTCACTCAGAAACTCACCGTGAGTGGGGGGGCCTATTTCAGTCTTTTACCCTGGTTCCTTTGCGTAACAGACAGAATGCCATGACGTCATTTGTTGACAAGCTGCGCTGCACAAGCTTTGTGATCTGATCGACGGTGGTTACATTAGCTAAGTTCGTTAAATGTATCCAGCATCTTTCGATGCGAGCCACTGGGGGGGCCACCGTGACAATCGGCGATGACTGCGTGTTGGTTCCTATCACGGCAGCAGGCAACGACGATAAGCGGTTGACGCTTGCCAATGGCCTAGCATCGCGAATGGTGGGGCCGTTGTAGTGTTGGGTTGATGTTTGCGGATGGGCGAGATCCAATACTCGCCGTCGTTTACGGGGCTGTTCGGCAGCACAATCAAACGAATTCCTTCCGGCCGGCGTAGATACCACATTGGTTCCGGCGCGTCCCGATCTGACCTCAGCGATCAAAGGCTCAAGGATTGCCTCTCTCATTGCAGCAATGGCCGTGGAGAGGGCGGCCTGAAAGCCGACATGCATGCCAACCTCTTTGATCGCTCGACTGCGTGGATTTCTTAGAACCATGCTACATCCAACACAGCTCCAGTGCAGCTCGCCAAATTTGAGCACTTGTTGCAAGAGCTCAGCTGGCACCTTGGTGCAGGTAAGATGAAACTCAGCTTCGCAGTAACAACACACGATTTTGTCTTCCGAGAGATCGTTAGCACATGAATGGCATACGGTAGCCATTGCGACTATGGGGACGCTAAACGCCAAAAACGAACACAGCTCAACACGATTTGTTAGCGAGCGGCGCAGGCAATGAACCTGCGACCGCTCCCCCTAGCCCTCGCCGCAGCAAGGGGAGGGGTTGTTCTTTGGGAACCAGCCCAAAGGAGCTCCCAGGAGCGAGGGAGGAGGTGGACGCGGCCCTTCCGATAGCAACTTTACAATAACAAATAAAGACGGGACACGCTACTATAGTGGAGAAGACCGACGCCAACTTTATTACGCGGTCGGCGGCCGAAGCCATCCCGCCGCTTCTTGTTCCTCTTGCGAGGTTTATAATTATTTTTCGTCCTACCTACGGGCCCCTTGGAGTGTGATATCAGTCCACTCAGAATAGCGCCCGTGCGCTAGGTTAGACAGTGTGCGCGCGTACCGATTCTCTCCGTTGAGAGCGACAGCGTCCGTGCGCTGCGCGCGCGATCCGTTCTTTACCGAGAGAGCGATAGCGTCCGTACGCTTCGCGCGTGTTCCATCCTTTACCGAATGCGTCAGCGCCCGTGCGCTGCGCTTAAGTGGTGTGTGCGTGTGCCGAGTCTCTCCGGTGAGAGCGACAGCATCCGTACGTTGCGCGCGCGTTTCGTCCTTTGCCTGAGATTATTATTTCTATAGAGCATGCAAGAGCGTCAGCGCCCGTGCGCTTCGCTCGCTGCCTTGCTCGTTTCGCTAACGTGTGGCCTTGGTAGTCGGCACGATGGCTCTGGCGACGACATCCCTCCCCACGTAATTCCTCGTAGAGGTGTTACAAAAAAGGAAAGAAGTCGCCGAGCCATCTTGTCCATGTCCTGCCTGACCCGCGTTTCTCCGCCCGTGACCCCACAACTCCCCGACCCGAAACCACTGGCCCTACCCTTTGCCGCTATGACCCAGCATTGACCAATCGTGTTCCCTTTGGAACCAACCCAGACATTCCTCTAACACATTGCCCTCTGCGCTTCATTGCACTGTGGCACTAAGCCCCTACAGCACCGCTCTAGTCAACCTTTCTTCGTCCGGCTGTGGCACTAAGCCCCGACAACCAACTCGCGACCTCCACAAGGTCGTCTTCCTCTATATGCGCTGCGGCACTAAGCCCCCAACAGCGCTCTCACACTATTACTTCCTTTGGCTGTGGCACTAAGCCCCGACAACCAACTCGCGACCTCCACAAGGTCGTCTTCCTCTATGTGCGCTGCGGCACTAAGCCCCCAACAGCGCTCTCACACTATTACTTCCTTTGGCTGTGGCACTAAGCCCCGACAACCAACTCGTGACATCTAGGCGGGCATCTTCCTTCACAGTTACCGGCCTAATTTTCTCTAGCAGGGGGGGGGGGGGGTTCCGCGACGGGACTGGTCGAACTTCCAATGGCCGGGTCCTGATTCCATATTCGTCTTCACGTCTTTATTTCTGGGACCCGCCATAACACCTTGACAGTTTCCGATTTCACTAGCTGCACAGCCCTCCTCAAGGGGACCCGTAGGACTTCATTTAATTCTGAGTATCCGAAACTCACGCATAGAACTCTCCAAATGTAATCAAGCTAATAATACCAATGGCCTCAACCGTGTAATGGAACTAAAGATCTTTAATATGTATATATGTATGTTTCCCGTAGCGATTCTAACTAAACTAATTGCAATGATTGCTATTCAGTATTTTGGTCTTTCAACAACACCGGCAACCGAGCAACCTTGCACGCTGGTCGCGTGACGGTGGTGTTGCAATGTCTAATTGTTACTGTTCTAACCTGATTATCCTTGCCAGCATACACTTGCACCACTCGACCCTTAAACCATTTCCCTGGAGACTGCTCGTTTGGAAAGACCACCACATCGCCTACTGCTAACGGTGGTACTTTATCCTGCCATTTCTCTCGCTTCATCAGTTGCGGCAGATATTCGCGGTTCCATCGTTGCCAATAGTGCAACGCGACTAATTGAACCCTTTTCCACTTGCTTTTTAAGGTTTCTGCATGCGAGATGTCCTCCAATGTGGGTACTGCATCTCCATGACAACCTATCAAGAAATGACTTGGCGTCAACGGCTCTTCGTCATCGTGATTGAGGGGAACATGAGTGAGAGGGCGATTGTTAATTATCGCCTCAATTTCAATCAATACTGCTCTCAGCACGGCCTCCGGATATTGCTCCTGTCCTAATGGCAGCAAACTCTTGACCTCCTTGACCATGCGCTCCCACGCGCCGCCAAAGTGTGGTGCGGCGGGTGGGTTAAAATGAAATTCTATACCTTCGCCCGCGCAACGTTGCTTCAATTTTATCATTTCTCTGGATGCCCCTACAAAGTTCGTGCCGTTATCACAAAACAAGTGTGATATTCTGCCTCTTCTGTTCTGCATACTCCGCAGACACATGAGGAATGCATCGGTGCTCATATCCGTGGCTAGTTCCAAATGTACCGCCCTAGTGGTGAGGCAAGTAAATAGTGCCCCCCAGCGCTTCTCTCTGCGTCTTCCTATTGAAACGTTGAGCGGGCCAAAGTAGTCCACTCCTGTGTAGGAGAATGGCTTATTAAAACCCGTGGTTCTAGCCTTAGATAACGGAGCCATCTGGGGAGTGACTGGTCTCGCTCGCGCGTTTCGGCATTTTTGACAAGCTGACACTACGGTTTTCAACACGGTTCTTGCATTAATTACCCAATACCTTTGACGTATAGACGCCAAGGTTGTTTCGAACTTCTGGTGTAAGTATCTTTCATGATATGATTTTACTATGAGCCTCGTTATGTAATGCTTTTTTGGGAGTATTACGGGGTGCTTAACATTGTATGGTAGCGCTTCACATGCGCTCAATCTTCCAGAGGCTCTCAGGAGACCTGCTGGACTCAGTTCGGGATTTAGGCTACGTATGTTACTGTGAGCAGGTATTGATTGGCCATCACTAATCGTAGCTATTTCCTCTTTGAACCCTTCCCATTGCGCTTTCATGACTAGGAGGCGCTCGGCCTCATCCAATGTGTCTTTGGTGACCTCAGGCTTAAATTCACTCTTCTTTACCTTGGCTAGCAGCCACTTTATATATATCAGTATTATAGCAACGCCTCTTTTTAGCCTCGCCCAACTGGACGCCCAGATTACATTCAAGCAAGTCCAAGTTTTCGTTTGCAGCATCCTTAGCTGTAACACTGGCCTCGCTTCTTCTCGGGTCGTCAACTCCCATCCTTGCCTGTTTACTTTAACGTCTTTCAAAAACTGAGGACCTTCTAGCCAGAGCTGATTATCTGTTTGTCCTGCGGCCTTGAGTTTGGTGGTTTGATCTGCCGGATTATCCTTAGTCGACACCCATTCCCATTGCCCCATCGTGGTGGTTTCCAATATTTCTCCTATCCTGAGAGACACGAATACGGTGTACTTCCTCGGCTCTGAAGCAATCCAGGCCAAAACTGTTTTAGAATCGGACCAATATATTGGTTCGCTGATATCTAACCGCATTTCCTTTTTAATTGTTTCCCCCAACCTTACACCTAATACCGCCGCCTGTAGTTCCAGACGCGGTATCGATAATGGTTTCGTAGGTGCTACTCGCGATTTAGCGGCTATTATGTTCACGCTAACCCCGCCCTTGTGAACCGTGCGCAAGTACGCCACGGCACCAAAGGCACGTTCAGATGCATCTACAAAGACATGCATTTCTCTTGTGGTTACATCCACGGCCGCAGAGTAGCATCGAGGTACCTTCCAATTGTTTAGGTCAACGAGGCGCTGAACCCATTCCCTCCACCTGACAACTATGTTCTCGGGTGGTTCAGCATCCCACTCAATACCTAGTCTCCACACGTCTTGTAAAAGCAGCTTCGATTCGATTATAAAGTTAGCTAATAACCCCAAGGGATCAAATATTTTCATAATGCTCGCGAGTATGGAGCGTTTGGTAATCGCCCCGTTCTTAATATTCTCATTGCTGCCAACAAATGTTAACGCATCTGTTTCCGTATTCCAATAGTGTCCCAGTACCTTCTCGGATGCGGAAACCCTTTCCTCTGTGATCTCCATATAGTTCGTTTCTGACACTCGGTCCGGCGGCAGTGCCTTAATGACCATTCCTGAATTTGATGTGAAGTTTCGTATAAAAAAACTTGCATTATCATGTATTTCGCATACTTCCTTTACTCTGCAAATCGCCTCATCCTCGGTTTTAAAACTGTCTAAGTAATCATCCACGTAATGGTTTCGCACGATAGCTTTCACTGCTTCCGGATATGCTTGTTCATACGCTTTCGCGTTAGTATTCTTAACAAACTGGGCACATGCAGGCGAACATGCTGACCCAAAAATCATGACCGCCATTTGGTACACCCGAGGTTTGTCCTTGGGGTTCTTTCGGTACAGAAACAGTTGTGAGTTCCGATCCTCTTTTTTGATCTTTATCCTATGAAACATCTCTTTTATGTCTCCGGAAATTCCAATTGCATTCTCCCTAAACCTTATCAAGACCCCAAACAGTGACGACCCTAGATCTGGTCCCGTTAACATGCATGAGTTTAGCGAGACTCCTTCGTTCTTGGCCGCAGCGTCAAACACCAGGCGTGGCTTTGGATTAGGCTTGTTATAATTTACGACTGCAAAAAACGGAATGAAATTGTTGCGTCTGCTGTCGGGCACGTCTCCTTTATAGCCGATCGGGTATGCGTATCCTTTACTCTCATAGCTCGCTATCTCCTTATGATACCATTCCTTCAAACTCGGATTAACATTCAATTTTTTCTCAAAACTCCCGAGTCGTCTCAACGCTTGATTATAACTTTCTGGCAACATTACTACATCTTGCTTCCACAGAAGCCCGATTTCGTACGAGTTACCATCCTTTCTCAAGGTGGATTCCATTAACATTTCAGCTCTCTTATCTGCTTCGCTCTTCGGTGCGGCTGCTCGTGCACTCACCCCAAAGCCTTCTATGCTAAAATACGTTCTCATCATCTCATCCATGTTCTTCTCCTCAAGCTCTTTGGCGGTCACTTTGCACACCGAGTGAATATCCTTCCACATGTCCTTGCCGCCCATGACGGCCCATCCTAAAGGGGTTTTTATCGCGATTGGTTCCCCTGGCTGGCCCGCTCGGTACTCCATCCCGTACATAAGATGAGCGTGGGGTAGGCCAAGCAATATGGTTGGCTTTCCATTAACGTATGTTGGTAGGTCGAGCGCTCTTAAATGCCGGTGTTGGCTAGCTAGCGTCTCTGCTCTCATTGATTGTTCTGGAAGCTCTAATTGCAGTACTGTCCTAATGCCCTCGACAATATGTGGCTGCCCGTCTTGCCCTGTTATGCTCACCGTTAACTCTTCACTATCTGGTTCCTCTTGTCTTTCGCCGTTACTCCAAACCATCTCCATTGGTTTGGGTAACCCTAGCGCTCTCAGTTCCTGTTGCACCTCTCTTTTCATTAGACTGACGGCTGAACCCGTGTCTAAGAACGCATAAGTATCCTTGTGCTGGTTTCGGTAGGTAACTCTTACCGGAACGATCTGGTAGTACAACCTTTCTGCTGTTCTATGAAACCCAACTAACCCTGCTGATGGTCCTCTTGGGTTGACTCTGTGCAGTAGCGTATGATGCTTATGGCGACAGCCTGCTTCTCGGCACTGAGAGGGTAAACTACACTGGTTCGCACTGTGGCTACGTGAATCGAGGCAGTTTGCACACAAATTTAGCCTCCTAACCATATCCCAACTTTCTTCCACGTTCAGGAATCGCCAGCGTCTACACTCGTTTGTCGAATGCCCTCGCTTACAAATATGGCAGGATTGACCTATGTTCCTAACCATGCCTTGTCCTGCCTGAGGCCGCCTAGGCGGTTCTTCCCTTGGCTGGTCTTGCCTTTTATTGGCGTTTAATACTATCGCCAATTCCTCGGTGGGCTTAAGCCACTCCGTTAGCTCCTGTATGGAACCACCATTTCCATTGCGTATCTTATGCCCGTACCATTTATGCTGCAGGTCATCTGGCAGCCTATCTACGAGATCTGCGAGTAACCGCTGATCGTTCAGGTATTCACTGCGGTTCATTGAGGCCATGTATGACACCAGGTCCTCTAGAGTCCTCATGAATGTGATAAATGTCTTCGGCTTCCTCAGGGAGGGCCGCTCTGCAGTTAATAAATCGTTCAGTAGGGTGCGGTAGATAATCTCAACGTTCCCATATTCCTTCTCTAAACGTTCCATGACCCGTTCTAAGTTTTCGGGTTCGGTCATAAGCCGAGCCACGCTTTCGGCCGCCTCTCCTTTGAGGCTTTTTTCCAAGATAGTGAACGCTTCGTTCGGGGTTACGTTCTGGTCTTGGCTAAGTCGGCTCACAGCCATTTTGAACTTTGGCCAATCCCTCGTTCTACCACTGAATTCTGGCAGACACAAAACTGGGTGTGTGGCTCCTCGTATGGCCGAAGTCATACGACTCAGGATCTGTTCCACCGATTCCATCGGGGTAATCGAGCGGCCACCGGCGGAGCACGCTGAGTCCAGCTGAGACTGAACTTCAGCCCTACCTTCTGCTGCCGTTTTCTTCTCCTCCTCTAGCTGGCGCTTCAGCTCTTGTGTTTCCTGCTGCGAGCTGGCTACTTGAGCCTTCAGTTCTTGAACTATCTCCCACAGGTCAGCCTCTCTAGTGGCTTCCCTTGTGGACCTTTCTGATGTTTTCTTCATTGTGACGGTAAGCGCGGGTTATTTAACGCGAACGCGGAACGCGGTGACGACGCGGATTGGTTAGTAACGATGAGTGGGTTGATATCATACGCCTTACATTATTTAAGGTGGCCCCCTAAGTTTTGATTCCCTTCTACTCACTGCTCTTGGCCGGTTGGCCCCCTTGTTCCCCTCTCCGGTTCGCTGTCCCGCTGCTGCTGCTCTCCTTGCGCTTACACACGCTGATCGTCTCTAAGTCGCTGTCACGCTGGCTCTCTCTGGTTCCTTGGCGCACACTGGTTGTCTTACAATGCGCTGGCACACGCTTTCTCTCTCCTCTAGTGCGCTGGCACACACTGGTTGTCCTCGCAAATGCGCTGGCACACGCTTTCTCTCTTCTCTAGTGCGCTGGCACACACTGGTTGTCCTCGCAACTGCGCTGGCACACGCTTCCTCTCTTCTCAGGCGCGCTGGCACACACTGGTTGTCCTCGCAACTGCGCTGGCACACGCTTTCTCTCTTCTCTAGTGCGCTGGCACACACTGGTTGTCCTCGCAACTGCGCTGGCACACGCTTCCTGCTAGCCCCTTCCTTATTCGGCCGGTTGGCCCCTGGCGCGCTGGCTTGCGCTGGCCGGATAGCCCCTTCCTTCCTTCCTTCGGCCGGTTGGCCCCTGGCGCGCTGGCTTGCGCTGGCCGGATGGCCCCTTCCTTCCTTCCTTCGGCCGGTTGGCCCCTGGCGCGCTGGCTTGCGCTGGCCGGATGGCCCCTTCCTTCCTTCCTTCGGCCGGTTGGCCCCTGGCGCGCTGGCTTGCGCTGGCCGGATGGCCCCTTCCTTCCTTCCTTCGGCCGGTTGGCCCCTGGCGCGCTGGCTTGCGCTGGCCGGATGGCCCCTTCCTTCCTTCCTTCGGCCGGTTGGCCCCTGGCGCGCTGGCTTGCGCTGGCCGGATGGCCCCTTCCTTCCTTCCTTCGGCCGGTTGGCCCCTGGCGCGCTGGCTTGCGCTGGCCGGATGGCCCCTTCCTTCCTTCCTTCGGCCGGTTGGCCCCTGGCGCGCTGGCTTGCGCTGGCCGGATGGCCCCTTCCTTCCTTCCTTTGGCCGGTTGGCCCCTGGCGCGCTGGCCGGTCTCAAAATGGGAGGCTCCCTGGCTGATCCTCTCTGGAGCCACCAGTGTTAGCGAGCGGCGCAGGCAATGAACCTGCGACCGCTCCCCCTAGCCCTCGCCGCAGCAAGGGGAGGGGTTGTTCTTTGGGAACCAGCCCAAAGGAGCTCCCAGGAGCGAGGGAGGAGGTGGACGCGGCCCTTCCGATAGCAACTTTACAATAACAAATAAAGACGGGACACGCTACTATAGTGGAGAAGACCGACGCCAACTTTATTACGCGGTCGGCGGCCGAAGCCATCCCGCCGCTTCTTGTTCCTCTTGCGAGGTTTATAATTATTTTTCGTCCTACCTACGGGCCCCTTGGAGTGTGATATCAGTCCACTCAGAATAGCGCCCGTGCGCTAGGTTAGACAGTGTGCGCGCGTACCGATTCTCTCCGTTGAGAGCGACAGCGTCCGTGCGCTGCGCGCGCGATCCGTTCTTTACCGAGAGAGCGATAGCGTCCGTACGCTTCGCGCGTGTTCCATCCTTTACCGAATGCGTCAGCGCCCGTGCGCTGCGCTTAAGTGGTGTGTGCGTGTGCCGAGTCTCTCCGGTGAGAGCGACAGCATCCGTACGTTGCGCGCGCGTTTCGTCCTTTGCCTGAGATTATTATTTCTATAGAGCATGCAAGAGCGTCAGCGCCCGTGCGCTTCGCTCGCTGCCTTGCTCGTTTCGCTAACGTGTGGCCTTGGTAGTCGGCACGATGGCTCTGGCGACGACACGATTTATGGACAATATAGGATGCGTAGTAGGAAACCAGCACAGCTAGATGCACAGGTGAATTTCACGAATATGTTGAGAATAATGCTAACGGTGTCCTCCGAAACTTTACAGAAAAATATCAACACAAACGGGGAGCGCGACCAAACAAGACAGTCAAAACAAGGCCAGGATGGCGATGTTGTTGTTGCTATAAGCTGCTTTCACATCGAACGCGTTTTTAAAAACGCCAAAGTTGGCGTTTTTTGACGCAAAAGCTTAATTTATTGTTCACACCTAGGTTGCGCGAAGGTCGATTTAAAATACACGAAAAATAGTATCATATCACTACCGCCACCTTATCAAATCATGATAAATAGTTTAATCTTCACGCAAAACAGTTATTACCCGGATTTCAACACATTCCTGCCAAAACAAATTGCAAAACCAAAGGGCAACGCTGGCTTGCTAGCGTAGCCTGCTACAGTCGGCTCAGAACCTGCCACAATCTGTAGATTTTTACAGATCCGAAAAAAAACGCCAACTTTTAAGCTCTTCAAAAGCTCGAAAAAATAGCTTTCGGTGCGTTGCGTGAACACTTCCATATATTTTGATGTGATACAACCGTGTTCTCTGCGTCAAAAAACCTGCTGCGTCTATTAGTGGCGTTTAAACGCGCTCGATGTGAAAGCAGCTATATCCTACGTTAGCTCGTCTATCTTTGCTGCGCAAGAAAGATGCATACGAAGTGCATCAATCCGGACGCACATTGCGCATAGCGATTGGCCAAAAGTTGCGTTGATTTGTCACCACCGTTTTATGGAGCAATTGATCTGCACAATGTTCCTGTTGTGCGTGATGATCGTATGCGCGGTTTCCAATACGCAAATGATGCGTGACACCAATTTTTTGTTGAACATAATGTTTGTTTTTCAGTAAAATCAATGTGAATCATGATGATCATTCGAAGGCATGTTTGTGACATTGTGAACAATTCAAAATGTATGAACTTTTTGTCACAACGCACGGCCTCGATGCCACATATTGCCCCGCAAACCATGAAACTCACGATTTCGTATGCTCACTGTAGGAGTGAGCGCGACGTCCGATGAAACAGCGCTATACGAAAGCGCCATTTGCAGATTTGTGTGTAAGCGCGAACGAGATGGCTGATAAGACGGCAATACTTTCGGCCGCGTTCATCGGCGCCATCATGATTCCGCTTGAAACGCGCCGAACTTTGTTCGAATCTGGATGCGACACCGTGATTTGATTTACCTTTTTTGGCACAATTACCGCGATTTCCGACAATAAAAGCGCATCAAATGGTCGTACGATAATGGTAGACCTTGTCGCGAATTAATTTGATCTACTTTTCAGTCAACTTTAGCCGTTTTATCTATTGCACCGCAGCTGTTCGCATTCAATGAAACAGCCGCAAGAACATGCATTTTTCCATGTTTCTAGCCTCATTCCTTCGTCAAAACGGATTGCATGATGTACATGTACAAATCAACAACATTTTTCCTGATTATCCGAGTACATTTACCTGCAACAATTTGCCACAAAACGGCGAGGAACAGAGCTGTTTTTCTTAACATAAAAGAGACGGGAATGATGATCCGTTTCTTCGCACTGTTTGCCACAGCTGTAACGAAGCAGATCATCATCGATGCACCGGCCAGGATATGAAAACGGCGTTAGAAAAGATCTGCCCTGGAAGAGCTAGCCAGTGATGAAAACGCAGCGCGATCTCCGCCCACGACAGCAAGAAAAGACGCGCGCGTTTCTTGCGTGGACGAGAGTTGGGAAAGGGGCGAAGATGTCCATCTTCACAACATTTGAAAGGGTTAAGAGTGGAGCGGGAAAATGGCTAAAACCAATGGATGTTTTTGCATGCTTGTGCAGTTGCCCAATCAGAAGAGAACAACAAAATAGCAGCAGAACAATCGGCAACAGCATCCGGTGCCAAGCACGAAACGCAGAATGCAGAACAAAGGACAATAATCAGCGCAGAATGTAGGAACAATGGGGGGAGGAGGGGTTTGTAGCGAGGAGAGCGTGTGCACCAAGGTGTTTACTACGCATTGGTGATAGCCACCGAAAAGGGCGTTGTCGATGCAGCTAACAGCAGAAGAAAACGATCGCGAATTGGTCGTGTGTTGCCGCATTTTGATAGGCGGAAAACATGCTCAAGAATGGCTGAGTTTTGTGCTCAAAACGGCATCTTTTAATGTTGCATATTCCTGGGAAAACCAACTATAAGTTGTTGCTATATCCTACGTTAGCTCGTCTATCTTTGCTGCGCAAGAAAGATGCATACGAAGTGCATCAATCCGGACGCACATTGCGCATAGCGATTGGCCAAAAGTTGCGTTGATTTGTCACCACCGTTTTATGGAGCAATTGATCTGCACAATGTTCCTGTTGTGCGTGATGATCGTATGCGCGGTTTCCAATACGCAAATGATGCGTGACACCAATTTTTTGTTGAACATAATGTTTGTTTTTCAGTAAAATCAATGTGAATCATGATGATCATTCGAAGGCATGTTTGTGACATTGTGAACAATTCAAAATGTATGAACTTTTTGTCACAACGCACGGCCTCGATGCCACATATTGCCCCGCAAACCATGAAACTCACGATTTCGTATGCTCACTGTAGGAGTGAGCGCGACGTCCGATGAAACAGCGCTATACGAAAGCGCCACTTGCAGATTTGTGTGTGAGCGCGAACGAGATGGCTGATAAGACGGCAATACTTTCGGCCGCGTTCATCGGCGCCATCATGATTCCGCTTGAAACGCGCCGAACTTTGTTCGAATCTGGATGCGACACCGTGATTTGATTTACCTTTTTTGGCACAATTACCGCGATTTCCGACAATAAAAGCGCATCAAATGGTCGTACGATAATGGTAGACCTTGTCGCGAATTAATTTGATCTGCTTTTCAGTCAACTTTAGCCGTTTTATCTATTGCACCGCAGCTGTTCGCATTCAATGAAACAGCCGCAAGAACATGCATTTTTCCATGTTTCTAGCCTCATTCCTTCGTCAAAAAGGATTGCATGATGTACATGTACAAATCAACAACATTTTTCCTGATTATCCGAGTACATTTACCTGCAACAATTTGCCACAAAACGGCGAGGAACAGAGCTGTTTTTCTTAACATAAAAGAGACGGGAATGATGATCCGTTTCTTCGCACTGTTTGCCACGGCTGTAACGAAGCAGATCATCATCGATGCACCGGCCAGGATATGAAAACGGCGTTAGAAAAGATCTGCCCTGGAAGAGCTAGCCAGTGATGAAAACGCAGCGCGATCTCCGCCCACGACAGCAAGAAAAGACGCGCGCGTTTCTTGCGTGGACGAGAGTTGGGAAAGGGGCGAAGATGTCCATCTTCACAACATTTGAAAGGGTTAAGAGTGGAGCGGGAAAATGGCTAAAACCAATGGATGTTTTTGCATGCTTGTGCAGTTGCCCAATCAGAAGAGAACAACAAAACAGCAGCAGAACAATCGGCAACAGCATCCGGTGCCAAGCACGAAACGCAGAATGCAGAACAAAGGACAATAATCAGCGCAGAATGTAGGAACAATGGGGGGAGGAGGGGTTTGTAGCGAGGAGAGCGTGTGCACCAAGGTGTTTACTACGCATTGGTGATAGCCACCGAAAAGGGCGTTGTCGATGCAGCTAACAGCAGAAGAAAACGATCGCGAATTGGTCGTGTGTTGCCGCATTTTGATAGGCGGAAAACATGCTCAAGAATGGCTGAGTTTTGTGCTCAAAACGGCATCTTTTAATGTTGCATATTCCTGGGAAAACCAACTATAAGTTGTTGCTATATCCTACGTTAGCTCGTCTATCTTTGCTGCGCAAGAAAGATGCATACGAAGTGCATCAATCCGGACGCACATTGCGCATAGCGATTGGCCAAAAGTTGCGTTGATTTGTCACCACCGTTTTATGGAGCAATTGATCTGCACAATGTTCCTGTTGTGCGTGATGATCGTATGCGCGGTTTCCAATACGCAAATGATGCGTGACACCAATTTTTTGTTGAACATAATGTTTGTTTTTCAGTAAAATCAATGTGAATCATGATGATCATTCGAAGGCATGTTTGTGACATTGTGAACAATTCAAAATGTATGAACTTTTTGTCACAACGCACGGCCTCGATGCCACATATTGCCCCGCAAACCATGAAACTCACGATTTCGTATGCTCACTGTAGGAGTGAGCGCGACGTCCGATGAAACAGCGCTATACGAAAGCGCCACTTGCAGATTTGTGTGTGAGCGCAAACGAGATGGCTGATAAGACGGCAATACTTTCGGCCGCGTTCATCGGCGCCATCATGATTCCGCTTGAAACGCGCCGAACTTTGTTCGAATCTGGATGCGACACCGTGATTTGATTTACCTTTTTTGGCACAATTACCGCGATTTCCGACAATAAAAGCGCATCAAATGGTCGTACGATAATGGTAGACCTTGTCGCGAATTAATTTGATCTACTTTTCAGTCAACTTTAGCCGTTTTATCTATTGCACCGCAGCTGTTCGCATTCAATGAAACAGCCGCAAGAACATGCATTTTTCCATGTTTCTAGCCTCATTCCTTCGTCAAAACGGATTGCATGATGTACATGTACAAATCAACAACATTTTTCCTGATTATCCGAGTACATTTACCTGCAACAATTTGCCACAAAACGGCGAGGAACAGAGCTGTTTTTCTTAACATAAAAGAGACGGGAATGATGATCCGTTTCTTCGCACTGTTTGCCACGGCTGTAACGAAGCAGATCATCATCGATGCACCGGCCAGGATATGAAAACGGCGTTAGAAAAGATCTGCCCTGGAAGAGCTAGCCAGTGATGAAAACGCAGCGCGATCTCCGCCCACGACAGCAAGAAAAGACGCGCGCGTTTCTTGCGTGGACGAGAGTTGGGAAAGGGGCGAAGATGTCCATCTTCACAACATTTGAAAGGGTTAAGAGTGGAGCGGGAATATGGCTAAAACCAATGGATGTTTTTGCATGCTTGTGCAGTTGCCCAATCACAAGAGAACAACAAAACAGCAGCAGAACAATCGGCAACAGCATCCGGTACCAAGCACGAAACGCAGAATGCAGAACAAAGGACAACAATCAGCGCAGAATGTACGAACAATGGGGAGAGGAGGGGTTTGTAGCGAGGAGAGCGTGTGCACCAAGGTGTTTACTACGCGTTGGTGATAGCCACCGAAAAGGGCGTTGTCGATGCAGCTAACAGCAGAAGAAAACGATCGCGAATTGGTCGTGTGTTGCCGCATTTTGATAGGCGGAAAACATGCTCAAGAATGGCTGAGTTTTGTGCTCAAAACGGCATCTTTTAATGTTGCATATTCCTGGGAAAACCAACTATAAGTTGTTGCTATATCCTACGTTAGCTCGTCTATCTTTGCTGCACAAGAAAGATGCATACGAAGTGCATCAATCCAGACGCACATTGCGCATAGCGATTGGCCAAAAGTTGCGTTGATTTGTCACCACCGTTTTATGGTGCAATTGATCTGCACAATGTTCCTGTTGTGCGTGATGATCGTATGCGCGGTTTCCAATACGCAAATGATGCGTGACACCAATTTTTTGTTGAACATAATGTTTGTTTTTCAGTAAAATCAATGTGAATCATGATGATCATTCGAAGGCATGTTTGTGACATTGTGAACAATTCAAAATGTATGAACTTTTTGTCACAACGCACGGCCTCGATGCCACATATTGCCCCGCAAACCATGAAACTCACGATTTCGTATGCTCACTGTAGGAGTGAGCGCGACGTCCGATGAAACAGCGCTATACGAAAGCGCCACTTGCAGATTTGTGTGTGAGCGCAAACGAGATGGCTGATAAGACGGCAATACTTTCGGCCGCGTTCATCGGCGCCATCATGATTCCGCTTGAAACGCGCCGAACTTTGTTCGAATCTGGATGCGACACCGTGATTTGATTTACCTTTTTTGGCACAATTACCGCGATTTCCGACAATAAAAGCGCATCAAATGGTCGTACGATAATGGTAGACCTTGTCGCGAATTAATTTGATCTACTTTTCAGTCAACTTTAGCCGTTTTATCTATTGCACCGCAGCTGTTCGCATTCAATGAAACAGCCGCAAGAACATGCATTTTTCCATGTTTCTAGCCTCATTCCTTCGTCAAAACGGATTGCATGATGTACATGTACAAATCAACAACATTTTTCCTGATTATCCGAGTACATTTACCTGCAACAATTTGCCACAAAACGGCGAGGAACAGAGCTGTTTTTCTTAACATAAAAGAGACGGGAATGATGATCCGTTTCTTCGCACTGTTTGCCACGGCTGTAACGAAGCAGATCATCATCGATGCACCGGCCAGGATATGAAAACGGCGTTAGAAAAGATCTGCCCTGGAAGAGCTAGCCAGTGATGAAAACGCAGCGCGATCTCCGCCCACGACAGCAAGAAAAGACGCGCGCGTTTCTTGCGTGGACGAGAGTTGGGAAAGGGGCGAAGATGTCCATCTTCACAACATTTGAAAGGGTTAAGAGTGGAGCGGGAATATGGCTAAAACCAATGGATGTTTTTGCATGCTTGTGCAGTTGCCCAATCACAAGAGAACAACAAAACAGCAGCAGAACAATCGGCAACAGCATCCGGTACCAAGCACGAAACGCAGAATGCAGAACAAAGGACAACAATCAGCGCAGAATGTACGAACAATGGGGAGAGGAGGGGTTTGTAGCGAGGAGAGCGTGTGCACCAAGGTGTTTACTACGCGTTGGTGATAGCCACCGAAAAGGGCGTTGTCGATGCAGCTAACAGCAGAAGAAAACGATCGCGAATTGGTCGTGTGTTGCCGCATTTTGATAGGCGGAAAACATGCTCAAGAATGGCTGAGTTTTGTGCTCAAAACGGCATCTTTTAATGTTGCATATTCCTGGGAAAACCAACTATAAGTTGTTGCTATATCCTACGTTAGCTCGTCTATCTTTGCTGCACAAGAAAGATGCATACGAAGTGCATCAATCCAGACGCACATTGCGCATAGCGATTGGCCAAAAGTTGCGTTGATTTGTCACCACCGTTTTATGGTGCAATTGATCTGCACAATGTTCCTGTTGTGCGTGATGATCGTATGCGCGGTTTCCAATACGCAAATGATGCGTGACACCAATTTTTTGTTGAACATAATGTTTGTTTTTCAGTAAAATCAATGTGAATCATGATGATCATTCGAAGGCATGTTTGTGACATTGTGAACAATTCAAAATGTATGAACTTTTTGTCACAACGCACGGCCTCGATGCCACATATTGCCCCGCAAACCATGAAACTCACGATTTCGTATGCTCACTGTAGGAGTGAGCGCGACGTCCGATGAAACAGCGCTATACGAAAGCGCCACTTGCAGATTTGTGTGTGAGCGCGAACGAGATGGCTGATAAGACGGCAATACTTTCGGCCGCGTTCATCGGCGCCATCATGATTCCGCTTGAAACGCGCCGAACTTTGTTCGAATCTGGATGCGACACCGTGATTTGATTTACCTTTTTTGGCACAATTACCGCGATTTCCGACAATAAAAGCGCATCAAATGGTCGTACGATAATGGTAGACCTTGTCGCGAATTAATTTGATCTGCTTTTCAGTCAACTTTAGCCGTTTTATCTATTGCACCGCAGCTGTTCGCATTCAATGAAACAGCCGCAAGAACATGCATTTTTCCATGTTTCTAGCCTCATTCCTTCGTCAAAAAGGATTGCATGATGTACATGTACAAATCAACAACATTTTTCCTGATTATCCGAGTACATTTACCTGCAACAATTTGCCACAAAACGGCGAGGAACAGAGCTGTTTTTCTTAACATAAAAGAGACGGGAATGATGATCCGTTTCTTCGCACTGTTTGCCACAGCTGTAACGAAGCAGATCATCATCGATGCACCGGCCAGGATATGAAAACGGCGTTAGAAAAGATCTGCCCTGGAAGAGCTAGCCAGTGATGAAAACGCAGCGCGATCTCCGCCCACGACAGCAAGAAAAGACGCGCGCGTTTCTTGCGTGGACGAGAGTTGGGAAAGGGGCGAAGATGTCCATCTTCACAACATTTGAAAGGGTTAAGAGTGGAGCGGGAAAATGGCTAAAACCAATGGATGTTTTTGCATGCTTGTGCAGTTGCCCAATCAGAAGAGAACAACAAAATAGCAGCAGAACAATCGGCAACAGCATCCGGTGCCAAGCACGAAACGCAGAATGCAGAACAAAGGACAATAATCAGCGCAGAATGTAGGAACAATGGGGGGAGGAGGGGTTTGTAGCGAGGAGAGCGTGTGCACCAAGGTGTTTACTACGCATTGGTGATAGCCACCGAAAAGGGCGTTGTCGATGCAGCTAACAGCAGAAGAAAACGATCGCGAATTGGTCGTGTGTTGCCGCATTTTGATAGGCGGAAAACATGCTCAAGAATGGCTGAGTTTTGTGCTCAAAACGGCATCTTTTAATGTTGCATATTCCTGGGAAAACCAACTATAAGTTGTTGCTATATCCTACGTTAGCTCGTCTATCTTTGCTGCGCAAGAAAGATGCATACGAAGTGCATCAATCCGGACGCACATTGCGCATAGCGATTGGCCAAAAGTTGCGTTGATTTGTCACCACCGTTTTATGGAGCAATTGATCTGCACAATGTTCCTGTTGTGCGTGATGATCGTATGCGCGGTTTCCAATACGCAAATGATGCGTGACACCAATTTTTTGTTGAACATAATGTTTGTTTTTCAGTAAAATCAATGTGAATCATGATGATCATTCGAAGGCATGTTTGTGACATTGTGAACAATTCAAAATGTATGAACTTTTTGTCACAACGCACGGCCTCGATGCCACATATTGCCCCGCAAACCATGAAACTCACGATTTCGTATGCTCACTGTAGGAGTGAGCGCGACGTCCGATGAAACAGCGCTATACGAAAGCGCCACTTGCAGATTTGTGTGTGAGCGCGAACGAGATGGCTGATAAGACGGCAATACTTTCGGCCGCGTTCATCGGCGCCATCATGATTCCGCTTGAAACGCGCCGAACTTTGTTCGAATCTGGATGCGACACCGTGATTTGATTTACCTTTTTTGGCACAATTACCGCGATTTCCGACAATAAAAGCGCATCAAATGGTCGTACGATAATGGTAGACCTTGTCGCGAATTAATTTGATCTGCTTTTCAGTCAACTTTAGCCGTTTTATCTATTGCACCGCAGCTGTTCGCATTCAATGAAACAGCCGCAAGAACATGCATTTTTCCATGTTTCTAGCCTCATTCCTTCGTCAAAAAGGATTGCATGATGTACATGTACAAATCAACAACATTTTTCCTGATTATCCGAGTACATTTACCTGCAACAATTTGCCACAAAACGGCGAGGAACAGAGCTGTTTTTCTCAACATAAAAGAGACGGGAATGATGATCCGTTTCTTCGCACTGTTTGCCACGGCTGTAACGAAGCAGATCATCATCGATGCACCGGCCAGGATATGAAAACGGCGTTAGAAAAGATCTGCCCTGGAAGAGCTAGCCAGTGATGAAAACGCAGCGCGATCTCCGCCCACGACAGCAAGAAAAGACGCGCGCGTTTCTTGCGTGGACGAGAGTTGGGAAAGGGGCGAAGATGTCCATCTTCACAACATTTGAAAGGGTTAAGAGTGGAGCGGGAAAATGGCTAAAACCAATGGATGTTTTTGCATGCTTGTGCAGTTGCCCAATCAGAAGAGAACAACAAAACAGCAGCAGAACAATCGGCAACAGCATCCGGTGCCAAGCACGAAACGCAGAATGCAGAACAAAGGACAATAATCAGCGCAGAATGTAGGAACAATGGGGGGAGGAGGGGTTTGTAGCGAGGAGAGCGTGTGCACCAAGGTGTTTACTACGCATTGGTGATAGCCACCGAAAAGGGCGTTGTCGATGCAGCTAACAGCAGAAGAAAACGATCGCGAATTGGTCGTGTGTTGCCGCATTTTGATAGGCGGAAAACATGCTCAAGAATGGCTGAGTTTTGTGCTCAAAACGGCATCTTTTAATGTTGCATATTCCTGGGAAAACCAACTATAAGTTGTTGCTATATCCTACGTTAGCTCGTCTATCTTTGCTGCGCAAGAAAGATGCATACGAAGTGCATCAATCCGGACGCACATTGCGCATAGCGATTGGCCAAAAGTTGCGTTGATTTGTCACCACCGTTTTATGGAGCAATTGATCTGCACAATGTTCCTGTTGTGCGTGATGATCGTATGCGCGGTTTCCAATACGCAAATGATGCGTGACACCAATTTTTTGTTGAACATAATGTTTGTTTTTCAGTAAAATCAATGTGAATCATGATGATCATTCGAAGGCATGTTTGTGACATTGTGAACAATTCAAAATGTATGAACTTTTTGTCACAACGCACGGCCTCGATGCCACATATTGCCCCGCAAACCATGAAACTCACGATTTCGTATGCTCACTGTAGGAGTGAGCGCGACGTCCGATGAAACAGCGCTATACGAAAGCGCCACTTGCAGATTTGTGTGTGAGCGCAAACGAGATGGCTGATAAGACGGCAATACTTTCGGCCGCGTTCATCGGCGCCATCATGATTCCGCTTGAAACGCGCCGAACTTTGTTCGAATCTGGATGCGACACCGTGATTTTATTTACCTTTTTTGGCACAATTACCGCGATTTCCGACAATAAAAGCGCATCAAATGGTCGTACGATAATGGTAGACCTTGTCGCGAATTAATTTGATCTGCTTTTCAGTCAACTTTAGCCGTTTTATCTATTGCACCGCAGCTGTTCGCATTCAATGAAACAGCCGCAAGAACATGCATTTTTCCATGTTTCTAGCCTCATTCCTTCGTCAAAACGGATTGCATGATGTACATGTACAAATCAACAACATTTTTCCTGATTATCCGAGTACATTTACCTGCATCAATTTGCCACAAAACGGCGAGGAACAGAGCTGTTTTTCTTAACATAAAAGAGACGGGAATGATGATCCGTTTCTTCGCACTGTTTGCCACGGCTGCAACGAAGCAGATCATCATCGATGCACCGGCCAGGATATGAAAACGGCGTTAGAAAAGATCTGCCCTGGAAGAGCTAGCCAGTGATGAAAACGCAGCGCGATCTCCGCCCACGACAGCAAGAAAAGACGCGCGCGTTTCTTGCGTGGACGAGAGTTGGGAAAGGGGCGAAGATGTCCATCTTCACAACATTTGAAAGGGTTAAGAGTGGAGCGGGAAAATGGCTAAAACCAATGGATGTTTTTGCATGCTTGTGCAGTTGCCCAATCAGAAGAGAACAACAAAACAGCAGCAGAACAATCGGCAACAGCATCCGGTGCCAAGCACGAAACGCAGAATGCAGAACAAAGGACAATAATCAGCGCAGAATGTAGGAACAATGGGGGGAGGAGGGGTTTGTAGCGAGGAGAGCGTGTGCACCAAGGTGTTTACTACGCATTGGTGATAGCCACCGAAAAGGGCGTTGTCGATGCAGCTAACAGCAGAAGAAAACGATCGCGAATTGGTCGTGTGTTGCCGCATTTTGATAGGCGGAAAACATGCTCAAGAATGGCTGAGTTTTGTGCTCAAAACGGCATCTTTTAATGTTGCATATTCCTGGGAAAACCAACTATAAGTTGTTGCTATATCCTACGTTAGCTCGTCTATCTTTGCTGCGCAAGAAAGATGCATACGAAGTGCATCAATCCGGACGCACATTGCGCATAGCGATTGGCCAAAAGTTGCGTTGATTTGTCACCACCGTTTTATGGTGCAATTGATCTGCACAATGTTCCTGTTGTGCGTGATGATCGTATGCGCGGTTTCCAATACGCAAATGATGCGTGACACCAATTTTTTGTTGAACATAATGTTTGTTTTTCAGTAAAATCAATGTGAATCATGATGATCATTCGAAGGCATGTTTGTGACATTGTGAACAATTCAAAATGTATGAACTTTTTGTCACAACGCACGGCCTCGATGCCACATATTGCCCCGCAAACCATGAAACTCACGATTTCGTATGCTCACTGTAGGAGTGAGCGCGACGTCCGATGAAACAGCGCTATACGAAAGCGCCACTTGCAGATTTGTGTGTGAGCGCGAACGAGATGGCTGATAAGACGGCAATACTTTCGGCCGCGTTCATCGGCGCCATCATGATTCCGCTTGAAACGCGCCGAACTTTGTTCGAATCTGGATGCGACACCGTGATTTGATTTACCTTTTTTGGCACAATTACCGCGATTTCCGACAATAAAAGCACATCAAATGGTCGTACGATAATGGTAGACCTTGTCGCGAATTAATTTGATCTGCTTTTCAGTCAACTTTAGCCGTTTTATCTATTGCACCGCAGCTGTTCGCATTCAATGAAACAGCCGCAAGAACATGCATTTTTCCATGTTTCTAGCCTCATTCCTTCGTCAAAAAGGATTGCATGATGTACATGTACAAATCAACAACATTTTTCCTGATTATCCGAGTACATTTACCTGCAACAATTTGCCACAAAACGGCGAGGAACAGAGCTGTTTTTCTTAACATAAAAGAGACGGGAATGATGATCCGTTTCTTCGCACTGTTTGCCACGGCTGCAACGAAGCAGATCATCATCGATGCACCGGCCAGGATATGAAAACGGCGTTAGAAAAGATCTGCCCTGGAAGAGCTAGCCAGTGATGAAAACGCAGCGCGATCTCCGCCCACGACAGCAAGAAAAGACGCGCGCGTTTCTTGCGTGGACGAGAGTTGGGAAAGGGGCGAAGATGTCCATCTTCACAACATTTGAAAGGGTTAAGAGTGGAGCGGGAAAATGGCTAAAACCAATGGATGTTTTTGCATGCTTGTGCAGTTGCCCAATCAGAAGAGAACAACAAAATAGCAGCAGAACAATCGGCAACAGCATCCGGTGCCAAGCACGAAACGCAGAATGCAGAACAAAGGACAATAATCAGCGCAGAATGTAGGAACAATGGGGGGAGGAGGGGTTTGTAGCGAGGAGAGCGTGTGCACCAAGGTGTTTACTACGCATTGGTGATAGCCACCGAAAAGGGCGTTGTCGATGCAGCTAACAGCAGAAGAAAACGATCGCGAATTGGTCGTGTGTTGCCGCATTTTGATAGGCGGAAAACATGCTCAAGAATGGCTGAGTTTTGTGCTCAAAACGGCATCTTTTAATGTTGCATATTCCTGGGAAAACCAACTATAAGTTGTTGCTATATCCTACGTTAGCTCGTCTATCTTTGCTGCGCAAGAAAGATGCATACGAAGTGCATCAATCCGGACGCACATTGCGCATAGCGATTGGCCAAAAGTTGCGTTGATTTGTCACCACCGTTTTATGGAGCAATTGATCTGCACAATGTTCCTGTTGTGCGTGATGATCGTATGCGCGGTTTCCAATACGCAAATGATGCGTGACACCAATTTTTTGTTGAACATAATGTTTGTTTTTCAGTAAAATCAATGTGAATCATGATGATCATTCGAAGGCATGTTTGTGACATTGTGAACAATTCAAAATGTATGAACTTTTTGTCACAACGCACGGCCTCGATGCCACATATTGCCCCGCAAACCATGAAACTCACGATTTCGTATGCTCACTGTAGGAGTGAGCGCGATGTCCGATGAAACAGCGCTATACGAAAGCGCCACTTGCAGATTTGTGTGTGAGCGCGAACGAGATGGCTGATAAGACGGCAATACTTTCGGCCGCGTTCATCGGCGCCATCATGATTCCGCTTGAAACGCGCCGAACTTTGTTCGAATCTGGATGCGACACCGTGATTTGATTTACCTTTTTTGGCACAATTATCGCGATTTCCGACAATAAAAGCGCATCAAATGGTCGTACGATAATGGTAGACCTTGTCGCGAATTAATTTGATCTGCTTTTCAGTCAACTTTAGCCGTTTTATCTATTGCACCGCAGCTGTTCGCATTCAATGAAACAGCCGCAAGAACATGCATTTTTCCATGTTTCTAGCCTCATTCCTTCGTCAAAAAGGATTGCATGATGTACATGTACAAATCAACAACATTTTTCCTGATTATCCGAGTACATTTACCTGCAACAATTTGCCACAAAACGGCGAGGAACAGAGCTGTTTTTCTTAACATAAAAGAGACGGGAATGATGATCCGTTTCTTCGCACTGTTTGCCACGGCTGTAACGAAGCAGATCATCATCGATGCACCGGCCAGGATATGAAAACGGCGTTAGAAAAGATCTGCCCTGGAAGAGCTAGCCAGTGATGAAAACGCAGCGCGATCTCCGCCCACGACAGCAAGAAAAGACGCGCGCGTTTCTTGCGTGGACGAGAGTTGGGAAAGGGGCGAAGATGTCCATCTTCACAACATTTGAAAGGGTTAAGAGTGGAGCGGGAAAATGGCTAAAACCAATGGATGTTTTTGCATGCTTGTGCAGTTGCCCAATCAGAAGAGAACAACAAAATAGCAGCAGAACAATCGGCAACAGCATCCGGTGCCAAGCACGAAACGCAGAATGCAGAACAAAGGACAATAATCAGCGCAGAATGTAGGAACAATGGGGGGAGGAGGGGTTTGTAGCGAGGAGAGCGTGTGCACCAAGGTGTTTACTACGCATTGGTGATAGCCACCGAAAAGGGCGTTGTCGATGCAGCTAACAGCAGAAGAAAACGATCGCGAATTGGTCGTGTGTTGCCGCATTTTGATAGGCGGAAAACATGCTCAAGAATGGCTGAGTTTTGTGCTCAAAACGGCATCTTTTAATGTTGCATATTCCTGGGAAAACCAACTATAAGTTGTTGCTATATCCTACGTTAGCTCGTCTATCTTTGCTGCGCAAGAAAGATGCATACGAAGTGCATCAATCCGGACGCACATTGCGCATAGCGATTGGCCAAAAGTTGCGTTGATTTGTCACCACCGTTTTATGGAGCAATTGATCTGCACAATGTTCCTGTTGTGCGTGATGATCGTATGCGCGGTTTCCAATACGCAAATGATGCGTGACACCAATTTTTTGTTGAACATAATGTTTGTTTTTCAGTAAAATCAATGTGAATCATGATGATCATTCGAAGGCATGTTTGTGACATTGTGAACAATTCAAAATGTATGAACTTTTTGTCACAACGCACGGCCTCGATGCCACATATTGCCCCGCAAACCATGAAACTCACGATTTCGTATGCTCACTGTAGGAGTGAGCGCGACGTCCGATGAAACAGCGCTATACGAAAGCGCCACTTGCAGATTTGTGTGTGAGCGCGAACGAGATGGCTGATAAGACGGCAATACTTTCGGCCGCGTTCATCGGCGCCATCATGATTCCGCTTGAAACGCGCCGAACTTTGTTCGAATCTGGATGCGACACCGTGATTTGATTTACCTTTTTTGGCACAATTACCGCGATTTCCGACAATAAAAGCGCATCAAATGGTCGTACGATAATGGTAGACCTTGTCGCGAATTAATTTGATCTGCTTTTCAGTCAACTTTAGCCGTTTTATCTATTGCACCGCAGCTGTTCGCATTCAATGAAACAGCCGCAAGAACATGCATTTTTCCATGTTTCTAGCCTCATTCCTTCGTCAAAACGGATTGCATGATGTACATGTACAAATCAACAACATTTTTCCTGATTATCCGAGTACATTTACCTGCATCAATTTGCCACAAAACGGCGAGGAACAGAGCTGTTTTTCTTAACATAAAAGAGACGGGAATGATGATCCGTTTCTTCGCACTGTTTGCCACGGCTGCAACGAAGCAGATCATCATCGATGCACCGGCCAGGATATGAAAACGGCGTTAGAAAAGATCTGCCCTGGAAGAGCTAGCCAGTGATGAAAACGCAGCGCGATCTCCGCCCACGACAGCAAGAAAAGACGCGCGCGTTTCTTGCGTGGACGAGAGTTGGGAAAGGGGCGAAGATGTCCATCTTCACAACATTTGAAAGGGTTAAGAGTGGAGCGGGAAAATGGCTAAAACCAATGGATGTTTTTGCATGCTTGTGCAGTTGCCCAATCAGAAGAGAACAACAAAATAGCAGCAGAACAATCGGCAACAGCATCCGGTGCCAAGCACGAAACGCAGAATGCAGAACAAAGGACAATAATCAGCGCAGAATGTAGGAACAATGGGGGGAGGAGGGGTTTGTAGCGAGGAGAGCGTGTGCACCAAGGTGTTTACTACGCATTGGTGATAGCCACCGAAAAGGGCGTTGTCGATGCAGCTAACAGCAGAAGAAAACGATCGCGAATTGGTCGTGTGTTGCCGCATTTTGATAGGCGGAAAACATGCTCAAGAATGGCTGAGTTTTGTGCTCAAAACGGCATCTTTTAATGTTGCATATTCCTGGGAAAACCAACTATAAGTTGTTGCTATATCCTACGTTAGCTCGTCTATCTTTGCTGCGCAAGAAAGATGCATACGAAGTGCATCAATCCGGACGCACATTGCGCATAGCGATTGGCCAAAAGTTGCGTTGATTTGTCACCACCGTTTTATGGTGCAATTGATCTGCACAATGTTCCTGTTGTGCGTGATGATCGTATGCGCGGTTTCCAATACGCAAATGATGCGTGACACCAATTTTTTGTTGAACATAATGTTTGTTTTTCAGTAAAATCAATGTGAATCATGATGATCATTCGAAGGCATGTTTGTGACATTGTGAACAATTCAAAATGTATGAACTTTTTGTCACAACGCACGGCCTCGATGCCACATATTGCCCCGCAAACCATGAAACTCACGATTTCGTATGCTCACTGTAGGAGTGAGCGCGACGTCCGATGAAACAGCGCTATACGAAAGCGCCACTTGCAGATTTGTGTGTGAGCGCGAACGAGATGGCTGATAAGACGGCAATACTTTCGGCCGCGTTCATCGGCGCCATCATGATTCCGCTTGAAACGCGCCGAACTTTGTTCGAATCTGGATGCGACACCGTGATTTGATTTACCTTTTTTGGCACAATTACCGCGATTTCCGACAATAAAAGCGCATCAAATGGTCGTACGATAATGGTAGACCTTGTCGCGAATTAATTTGATCTGCTTTTCAGTCAACTTTAGCCGTTTTATCTATTGCACCGCAGCTGTTCGCATTCAATGAAACAGCCGCAAGAACATGCATTTTTCCATGTTTCTAGCCTCATTCCTTCGTCAAAACGGATTGCATGATGTACATGTACAAATCAACAACATTTTTCCTGATTATCCGAGTACATTTACCTGCAACAATTTGCCACAAAACGGCGAGGAACAGAGCTGTTTTTCTTAACATAAAAGAGACGGGAATGATGATCCGTTTCTTCGCACTGTTTGCCACGGCTGCAACGAAGCAGATCATCATCGATGCACCGGCCAGGATATGAAAACGGCGTTAGAAAAGATCTGCCCTGGAAGAGCTAGCCAGTGATGAAAACGCAGCGCGATCTCCGCCCACAACAGCAAGAAAAGACGCGCGCGTTTCTTGCGTGGACGAGAGTTGGGAAAGGGGCGAAGATGTCCATCTTCACAACATTTGAAAGGGTTAAGAGTGGAGCGGGAAAATGGCTAAAACCAATGGATGTTTTTGCATGCTTGTGCAGTTGCCCAATCAGAAGAGAACAACAAAACAGCAGCAGAACAATCGGCAACAGCATCCGGTACCAAGCACGAAACGCAGAATGCAGAACAAAGGACAACAATCAGCGCAGGATGTACGAACAATGGGGAGAGGAGGGGTTTGTAGCGAGGAGAGCGTGTGCACCAAGGTGTTTACTACGCATTGGTGATAGCCACCGAAAAGGGCGTTGTCGATGCAGCTAACAGCAGAAGAAAACGATCGCGAATTGGTCGTGTGTTGCCGCATTTTGATAGGCGGAAAACATGCTCAAGAATGGCTGAGTTTTGTGCTCAAAACGGCATCTTTTAATGTTGCATATTCCTGGGAAAACCAACTATAAGTTGTTGCTATATCCTACGTTAGCTCGTCTATCTTTGCTGCGCAAGAAAGATGCATACGAAGTGCATCAATCCGGACGCACATTGCGCATAGCGATTGGCCAAAAGTTGCGTTGATTTGTCACCACCGTTTTATGGAGCAATTGATCTGCACAATGTTCCTGTTGTGCGTGATGATCGTATGCGCGGTTTCCAATACGCAAATGATGCGTGACACCAATTTTTTGTTGAACATAATGTTTGTTTTTCAGTAAAATCAATGTGAATCATGATGATCATTCGAAGGCATGTTTGTGACATTGTGAACAATTCAAAATGTATGAACTTTTTGTCACAACGCACGGCCTCGATGCCACATATTGCCCCGCAAACCATGAAACTCACGATTTCGTATGCTCACTGTAGGAGTGAGCGCGACGTCCGATGAAACAGCGCTATACGAAAGCGCCACTTGCAGATTTGTGTGTGAGCGCGAACGAGATGGCTGATAAGACGGCAATACTTTCGGCCGCGTTCATCGGCGCCATCATGATTCCGCTTGAAACGCGCCGAACTTTGTTCGAATCTGGATGCGACACCGTGATTTGATTTACCTTTTTTGGCACAATTACCGCGATTTCCGACAATAAAAGCGCATCAAATGGTCGTACGATAATGGTAGACCTTGTCGCGAATTAATTTGATCTGCTTTTCAGTCAACTTTAGCCGTTTTATCTATTGCACCGCAGCTGTTCGCATTCAATGAAACAGCCGCAAGAACATGCATTTTTCCATGTTTCTAGCCTCATTCCTTCGTCAAAACGGATTGCATGATGTACATGTACAAATCAACAACATTTTTCCTGATTATCCGAGTACATTTATCTGCATCAATTTGCCACAAAACGGCGAGGAACAGAGCTGTTTTTCTTAACATAAAAGAGACGGGAATGATGATCCGTTTCTTCGCACTGTTTGCCACGGCTGCAACGAAGCAGATCATCATCGATGCACCGGCCAGGATATGAAAACGGCGTTAGAAAAGATCTGCCCTGGAAGAGCTAGCCAGTGATGAAAACGCAGCGCGATCTCCGCCCACGACAGCAAGAAAAGACGCGCGCGTTTCTTGCGTGGACGAGAGTTGGGAAAGGGGCGAAGATGTCCATCTTCACAACATTTGAAAGGGTTAAGAGTGGAGCGGGAAAATGGCTAAAACCAATGGATGTTTTTGCATGCTTGTGCAGTTGCCCAATCAGAAGAGAACAACAAAATAGCAGCAGAACAATCGGCAACAGCATCCGGTGCCAAGCACGAAACGCAGAATGCAGAACAAAGGACAATAATCAGCGCAGAATGTAGGAACAATGGGGGGAGGAGGGGTTTGTAGCGAGGAGAGCGTGTGCACCAAGGTGTTTACTACGCATTGGTGATAGCCACCGAAAAGGGCGTTGTCGATGCAGCTAACAGCAGAAGAAAACGATCGCGAATTGGTCGTGTGTTGCCGCATTTTGATAGGCGGAAAACATGCTCAAGAATGGCTGAGTTTTGTGCTCAAAACGGCATCTTTTAATGTTGCATATTCCTGGGAAAACCAACTATAAGTTGTTGCTATATCCTACGTTAGCTCGTCTATCTTTGCTGCGCAAGAAAGATGCATACGAAGTGCATCAATCCGGACGCACATTGCGCATAGCGATTGGCCAAAAGTTGCGTTGATTTGTCACCACCGTTTTATGGTGCAATTGATCTGCACAATGTTCCTGTTGTGCGTGATGATCGTATGCGCGGTTTCCAATACGCAAATGATGCGTGACACCAATTTTTTGTTGAACATAATGTTTGTTTTTCAGTAAAATCAATGTGAATCATGATGATCATTCGAAGGCATGTTTGTGACATTGTGAACAATTCAAAATGTATGAACTTTTTGTCACAACGCACGGCCTCGATGCCACATATTGCCCCGCAAACCATGAAACTCACGATTTCGTATGCTCACTGTAGGAGTGAGCGCGACGTCCGATGAAACAGCGCTATACGAAAGCGCCACTTGCAGATTTGTGTGTGAGCGCGAACGAGATGGCTGATAAGACGGCAATACTTTCGGCCGCGTTCATCGGCGCCATCATGATTCCGCTTGAAACGCGCCGAACTTTGTTCGAATCTGGATGCGACACCGTGATTTGATTTACCTTTTTTGGCACAATTACCGCGATTTCCGACAATAAAAGCGCATCAAATGGTCGTACGATAATGGTAGACCTTGTCGCGAATTAATTTGATCTGCTTTTCAGTCAACTTTAGCCGTTTTATCTATTGCACCGCAGCTGTTCGCATTCAATGAAACAGCCGCAAGAACATGCATTTTTCCATGTTTCTAGCCTCATTCCTTCGTCAAAACGGATTGCATGATGTACATGTACAAATCAACAACATTTTTCCTGATTATCCGAGTACATTTACCTGCATCAATTTGCCACAAAACGGCGAGGAACAAAGCTGTTTTTCTTAACATAAAAGAGACGGGAATGATGATCCGTTTCTTCGCACTGTTTGCCACGGCTGTAACGAAGCAGATCATCATCGATGCACCGGCCAGGATATGAAAACGGCGTTAGAAAAGATCTGCCCTGGAAGAGCTAGCCAGTGATGAAAACGCAGCGCGATCTCCGCCCACGACAGCAAGAAAAGACGCGCGCGTTTCTTGCGTGGACGAGAGTTGGGAAAGGGGCGAAGATGTCCATCTTCACAAAATTTGAAAGGGTTAAGAGTGGAGCGGGAAAATGGCTAAAACCAATGGATGTTTTTGCATGCTTGTGCAGTTGCCCAATCAGAAGAGAACAACAAAACAGCAGCAGAACAATCGGCAACAGCATCCGGTACCAAGCACGAAACGCAGAATGCAGAACAAAGGACAACAATCAGCGCAGGATGTACGAACAATGGGGAGAGGAGGGGTTTGTAGCGAGGAGAGCGTGTGCACCAAGGTGTTTACTACGCATTGGTGATAGCCACCGAAAAGGGCGTTGTCGATGCAGCTAACAGCAGAAGAAAACGATCGCGAATTGGTCGTGTGTTGCCGCATTTTGATAGGCGGAAAACATGCTCAAGAATGGCTGAGTTTTGTGCTCAAAACGGCATCTTTTAATGTTGCATATTCCTGGGAAAACCAACTATAAGTTGTTGCTATATCCTACGTTAGCTCGTCTATCTTTGCTGCGCAAGAAAGATGCATACGAAGTGCATCAATCCGGACGCACATTGCGCATAGCGATTGGCCAAAAGTTGCGTTGATTTGTCACCACCGTTTTATGGAGCAATTGATCTGCACAATGTTCCTGTTGTGCGTGATGATCGTATGCGCGGTTTCCAATACGCAAATGATGCGTGACACCAATTTTTTGTTGAACATAATGTTTGTTTTTCAGTAAAATCAATGTGAATCATGATGATCATTCGAAGGCATGTTTGTGACATTGTGAACAATTCAAAATGTATGAACTTTTTGTCACAACGCACGGCCTCGATGCCACATATTGCCCCGCAAACCATGAAACTCACGATTTCGTATGCTCACTGTAGGAGTGAGCGCGACGTCCGATGAAACAGCGCTATACGAAAGCGCCACTTGCAGATTTGTGTGTGAGCGCGAACGAGATGGCTGATAAGACGGCAATACTTTCGGCCGCGTTCATCGGCGCCATCATGATTCCGCTTGAAACGCGCCGAACTTTGTTCGAATCTGGATGCGACACCGTGATTTGATTTACCTTTTTTGGCACAATTACCGCGATTTCCGACAATAAAAGCGCATCAAATGGTCGTACGATAATGGTAGACCTTGTCGCGAATTAATTTGATCTGCTTTTCAGTCAACTTTAGCCGTTTTATCTATTGCACCGCAGCTGTTCGCATTCAATGAAACAGCCGCAAGAACATGCATTTTTCCATGTTTCTAGCCTCATTCCTTCGTCAAAAAGGATTGCATGATGTACATGTACAAATCAACAACATTTTTCCTGATTATCCGAGTACATTTACCTGCAACAATTTGCCACAAAACGGCGAGGAACAGAGCTGTTTTTCTTAACATAAAAGAGACGGGAATGATGATCCGTTTCTTCGCACTGTTTGCCACGGCTGCAACGAAGCAGATCATCATCGATGCACCGGCCAGGATATGAAAACGGCGTTAGAAAAGATCTGCCCTGGAAGAGCTAGCCAGTGATGAAAACGCAGCGCGATCTCCGCCCACGACAGCAAGAAAAGACGCGCGCGTTTCTTGCGTGGACGAGAGTTGGGAAAGGGGCGAAGATGTCCATCTTCACAACATTTGAAAGGGTTAAGAGTGGAGCGGGAAAATGGCTAAAACCAATGGATGTTTTTGCATGCTTGTGCAGTTGCCCAATCAGAAGAGAACAACAAAATAGCAGCAGAACAATCGGCAACAGCATCCGGTGCCAAGCACGAAACGCAGAATGCAGAACAAAGGACAATAATCAGCGCAGAATGTAGGAACAATGGGGGGAGGAGGGGTTTGTAGCGAGGAGAGCGTGTGCACCAAGGTGTTTACTACGCATTGGTGATAGCCACCGAAAAGGGCGTTGTCGATGCAGCTAACAGCAGAAGAAAACGATCGCGAATTGGTCGTGTGTTGCCGCATTTTGATAGGCGGAAAACATGCTCAAGAATGGCTGAGTTTTGTGCTCAAAACGGCATCTTTTAATGTTGCATATTCCTGGGAAAACCAACTATAAGTTGTTGCTATATCCTACGTTAGCTCGTCTATCTTTGCTGCGCAAGAAAGATGCATACGAAGTGCATCAATCCGGACGCACATTGCGCATAGCGATTGGCCAAAAGTTGCGTTGATTTGTCACCACCGTTTTATGGTGCAATTGATCTGCACAATGTTCCTGTTGTGCGTGATGATCGTATGCGCGGTTTCCAATACGCAAATGATGCGTGACACCAATTTTTTGTTGAACATAATGTTTGTTTTTCAGTAAAATCAATGTGAATCATGATGATCATTCGAAGGCATGTTTGTGACATTGTGAACAATTCAAAATGTATGAACTTTTTGTCACAACGCACGGCCTCGATGCCACATATTGCCCCGCAAACCATGAAACTCACGATTTCGTATGCTCACTGTAGGAGTGAGCGCGACGTCCGATGAAACAGCGCTATACGAAAGCGCCACTTGCAGATTTGTGTGTGAGCGCGAACGAGATGGCTGATAAGACGGCAATACTTTCGGCCGCGTTCATCGGCGCCATCATGATTCCGCTTGAAACGCGCCGAACTTTGTTCGAATCTGGATGCGACACCGTGATTTGATTTACCTTTTTTGGCACAATTACCGCGATTTCCGACAATAAAAGCGCATCAAATGGTCGTACGATAATGGTAGACCTTGTCGCGAATTAATTTGATCTGCTTTTCAGTCAACTTTAGCCGTTTTATCTATTGCACCGCAGCTGTTCGCATTCAATGAAACAGCCGCAAGAACATGCATTTTTCCATGTTTCTAGCCTCATTCCTTCGTCAAAAAGGATTGCATGATGTACATGTACAAATCAACAACATTTTTCCTGATTATCCGAGTACATTTACCTGCAACAATTTGCCACAAAACGGCGAGGAACAGAGCTGTTTTTCTTAACATAAAAGAGACGGGAATGATGATCCGTTTCTTCGCACTGTTTGCCACGGCTGTAACGAAGCAGATCATCATCGATGCACCGGCCAGGATATGAAAACGGCGTTAGAAAAGATCTGCCCTGGAAGAGCTAGCCAGTGATGAAAACGCAGCGCGATCTCCGCCCACGACAGCAAGAAAAGACGCGCGCGTTTCTTGCGTGGACGAGAGTTGGGAAAGGGGCGAAGATGTCCATCTTCACAAAATTTGAAAGGGTTAAGAGTGGAGCGGGAAAATGGCTAAAACCAATGGATGTTTTTGCATGCTTGTGCAGTTGCCCAATCAGAAGAGAACAACAAAACAGCAGCAGAACAATCGGCAACAGCATCCGGTACCAAGCACGAAACGCAGAATGCAGAACAAAGGACAACAATCAGCGCAGGATGTACGAACAATGGGGAGAGGAGGGGTTTGTAGCGAGGAGAGCGTGTGCACCAAGGTGTTTACTACGCATTGGTGATAGCCACCGAAAAGGGCGTTGTCGATGCAGCTAACAGCAGAAGAAAACGATCGCGAATTGGTCGTGTGTTGCCGCATTTTGATAGGCGGAAAACATGCTCAAGAATGGCTGAGTTTTGTGCTCAAAACGGCATCTTTTAATGTTGCATATTCCTGGGAAAACCAACTATAAGTTGTTGCTATATCCTACGTTAGCTCGTCTATCTTTGCTGCGCAAGAAAGATGCATACGAAGTGCATCAATCCGGACGCACATTGCGCATAGCGATTGGCCAAAAGTTGCGTTGATTTGTCACCACCGTTTTATGGAGCAATTGATCTGCACAATGTTCCTGTTGTGCGTGATGATCGTATGCGCGGTTTCCAATACGCAAATGATGCGTGACACCAATTTTTTGTTGAACATAATGTTTGTTTTTCAGTAAAATCAATGTGAATCATGATGATCATTCGAAGGCATGTTTGTGACATTGTGAACAATTCAAAATGTATGAACTTTTTGTCACAACGCACGGCCTCGATGCCACATATTGCCCCGCAAACCATGAAACTCACGATTTCGTATGCTCACTGTAGGAGTGAGCGCGACGTCCGATGAAACAGCGCTATACGAAAGCGCCACTTGCAGATTTGTGTGTGAGCGCGAACGAGATGGCTGATAAGACGGCAATACTTTCGGCCGCGTTCATCGGCGCCATCATGATTCCGCTTGAAACGCGCCGAACTTTGTTCGAATCTGGATGCGACACCGTGATTTGATTTACCTTTTTTGGCACAATTACCGCGATTTCCGACAATAAAAGCGCATCAAATGGTCGTACGATAATGGTAGACCTTGTCGCGAATTAATTTGATCTGCTTTTCAGTCAACTTTAGCCGTTTTATCTATTGCACCGCAGCTGTTCGCATTCAATGAAACAGCCGCAAGAACATGCATTTTTCCATGTTTCTAGCCTCATTCCTTCGTCAAAAAGGATTGCATGATGTACATGTACAAATCAACAACATTTTTCCTGATTATCCGAGTACATTTACCTGCAACAATTTGCCACAAAACGGCGAGGAACAGAGCTGTTTTTCTTAACATAAAAGAGACGGGAATGATGATCCGTTTCTTCGCACTGTTTGCCACGGCTGTAACGAAGCAGATCATCATCGATGCACCGGCCAGGATATGAAAACGGCGTTAGAAAAGATCTGCCCTGGAAGAGCTAGCCAGTGATGAAAACGCAGCGCGATCTCCGCCCACGACAGCAAGAAAAGACGCGCGCGTTTCTTGCGTGGACGAGAGTTGGGAAAGGGGCGAAGATGTCCATCTTCACAACATTTGAAAGGGTTAAGAGTGGAGCGGGAAAATGGCTAAAACCAATGGATGTTTTTGCATGCTTGTGCAGTTGCCCAATCAGAAGAGAACAACAAAACAGCAGCAGAACAATCGGCAACAGCATCCGGTGCCAAGCACGAAACGCAGAATGCAGAACAAAGGACAATAATCAGCGCAGAATGTAGGAACAATGGGGAGAGGAGGGGTTTGTAGCGAGGAGAGCGTGTGCACCAAGGTGTTTACTACGCATTGGTGATAGCCACCGAAAAGGGCGTTGTTGATGCAGCTAACAGCAGAAGAAAACAATCGCGAATTGGTCGTGTGTTGCCGCATTTTGATAGGCGGAAAACATGCTCAAGAATGGCTGAGTTTTGTGCTCAAAACGGCATCTTTTAATGTTGCATATTCCTGGGAAAACCAACTATAAGTTGTTGCTATATCCTACGTTAGCTCGTCTATCTTTGCTGCGCAAGAAAGATGCATACGAAGTGCATCAATCCGGACGCACATTGCGCATAGCGATTGGCCAAAAGTTGCGTTGATTTGTCACCACCGTTTTATGGAGCAATTGATCTGCACAATGTTCCTGTTGTGCGTGATGATCGTATGCGCGGTTTCCAATACGCAAATGATGCGTGACACCAATTTTTTGTTGAACATAATGTTTGTTTTTCAGTAAAATCAATGTGAATCATGATGATCATTCGAAGGCATGTTTGTGACATTGTGAACAATTCAAAATGTATGAACTTTTTGTCACAACGCACGGCCTCGATGCCACATATTGCCCCGCAAACCATGAAACTCACGATTTCGTATGCTCACTGTAGGAGTGAGCGCGATGTCCGATGAAACAGCGCTATACGAAAGCGCCACTTGCAGATTTGTGTGTGAGCGCAAACGAGATGGCTGATAAGACGGCAATACTTTCGGCCGCGTTCATCGGCGCCATCATGATTCCGCTTGAAACGCGCCGAACTTTGTTCGAATCTGGATGCGACACCGTGATTTGATTTACCTTTTTTGGCACAATTACCGCGATTTCCGACAATAAAAGCGCATCAAATGGTCGTACGATAATGGTAGACCTTGTCGCGAATTAATCTGATCTGCTTTTCAGTCAACTTTAGCCGTTTTATCTATTGCACCGCAGCTGTTCGCATTCAATGAAACAGCCGCAAGAACATGCATTTTTCCATGTTTCTAGCCTCATTCCTTCGTCAAAACGGATTGCATGATGTACATGTACAAATCAACAACATTTTTCCTGATTATCCGAGTACATTTACCTGCATCAATTTGCCACAAAACGGCGAGGAACAGAGCTGTTTTTCTTAACATAAAAGAGACGGGAATGATGATCCGTTTCTTCGCACTGTTTGCCACGGCTGCAACGAAGCAGATCATCATCGATGCACCGGCCAGGATATGAAAACGGCGTTAGAAAAGATCTGCCCTGGAAGAGCTAGCCAGTGATGAAAACGCAGCGCGATCTCCGCCCACGACAGCAAGAAAAGACGCGCGCGTTTCTTGCGTGGACGAGAGTTGGGAAAGGGGCGAAGATGTCCATCTTCACAACATTTGAAAGGGTTAAGAGTGGAGCGGGAAAATGGCTAAAACCAATGGATGTTTTTGCATGCTTGTGCAGTTGCCCAATCAGAAGAGAACAACAAAACAGCAGCAGAACAATCGGCAACAGCATCCGGTACCAAGCACGAAACGCAGAATGCAGAACAAAGGACAACAATCAGCGCAGGATGTACGAACAATGGGGAGAGGAGGGGTTTGTAGCGAGGAGAGCGTGTGCACCAAGGTGTTTACTACGCGTTGGTGATAGCCACCGAAAAGGGCGTTGTCGATGCAGCTAACAGCAGAAGAAAACGATCGCGAATTGGTCATGTGTTGCCGCATTTTGATAGGCGGAAAACATGCTCAAGAATGGCTGAGTTTTGTGCTCAAAACGGCATCTTTTAATGTTGCATATTCCTGGGAAAACCAACTATAAGTTGTTGCTATATCCTACGTTAGCTCGTCTATCTTTGCTGCGCAAGAAAGATGCATACGAAGTGCATCAATCCGGACGCACATTGCGCATAGCGATTGGCCAAAAGTTGCGTTGATTTGTCACCACCGTTTTATGGAGCAATTGATCTGCACAATGTTCCTGTTGTGCGTGATGATCGTATGCGCGGTTTCCAATACGCAAATGATGCGTGACACCAATTTTTTGTTGAACATAATGTTTGTTTTTCAGTAAAATCAATGTGAATCATGATGATCATTCGAAGGCATGTTTGTGACATTGTGAACAATTCAAAATGTATGAACTTTTTGTCACAACGCACGGCCTCGATGCCACATATTGCCCCGCAAACCATGAAACTCACGATTTCGTATGCTCACTGTAGGAGTGAGCGCGACGTCCGATGAAACAGCGCTATACGAAAGCGCCACTTGCAGATTTGTGTGTGAGCGCGAACGAGATGGCTGATAAGACGGCAATACTTTCGGCCGCGTTCATCGGCGCCATCATGATTCCGCTTGAAACGCGCCGAACTTTGTTCGAATCTGGATGCGACACCGTGATTTGATTTACCTTTTTTGGCACAATTACCGCGATTTCCGACAATAAAAGCGCATCAAATGGTCGTACGATAATGGTAGACCTTGTCGCGAATTAATTTGATCTGCTTTTCAGTCAACTTTAGCCGTTTTATCTATTGCACCGCAGCTGTTCGCATTCAATGAAACAGCCGCAAGAACATGCATTTTTCCATGTTTCTAGCCTCATTCCTTCGTCAAAACGGATTGCATGATGTACATGTACAAATCAACAACATTTTTCCTGATTATCCGAGTACATTTACCTGCATCAATTTGCCACAAAACGGCGAGGAACAGAGCTGTTTTTCTTAACATAAAAGAGACGGGAATGATGATCCGTTTCTTCGCACTGTTTGCCACGGCTGCAACGAAGCAGATCATCATCGATGCACCGGCCAGGATATGAAAACGGCGTTAGAAAAGATCTGCCCTGGAAGAGCTAGCCAGTGATGAAAACGCAGCGCGATCTCCGCCCACGACAGCAAGAAAAGACGCGCGCGTTTCTTGCGTGGACGAGAGTTGGGAAAGGGGCGAAGATGTCCATCTTCACAACATTTGAAAGGGTTAAGAGTGGAGCGGGAAAATGGCTAAAACCAATGGATGTTTTTGCATGCTTGTGCAGTTGCCCAATCAGAAGAGAACAACAAAACAGCAGCAGAACAATCGGCAACAGCATCCGGTACCAAGCACGAAACGCAGAATGCAGAACAAAGGACAACAATCAGCGCAGGATGTACGAACAATGGGGAGAGGAGGGGTTTGTAGCGAGGAGAGCGTGTGCACCAAGGTGTTTACTACGCGTTGGTGATAGCCACCGAAAAGGGCGTTGTCGATGCAGCTAACAGCAGAAGAAAACGATCGCGAATTGGTCGTGTGTTGCCGCATTTTGATAGGCGGAAAACATGCTCAAGAATGGCTGAGTTTTGTGCTCAAAACGGCATCTTTTAATGTTGCATACTCCTGGGAAAACCATCTATAAGTTGTTGCTATATCCTACGTTAGCTCGTCTATCTTTGCTGCGCAAGAAAGATGCATACGAAGTGCATCAATCCGGACGCACATTGCGCATAGCGATTGGCCAAAAGTTGCGTTGATTTGTCACCACCGTTTTATGGTGCAATTGATATGCACAATGTTCCTGTTGTGCGTGATGATCGTATGCGCGGTTTCCAATACGCAAATGATGCGTGACACCAATTTTTTGTTGAACATAATGTTTGTTTTTCAGTAAAATCAATGTGAATCATGATGATCATTCGAAGGCATGTTTGTGACATTGTGAACAATTCAAAATGTATGAACTTTTTGTCACAACGCACGGCCTCGATGCCACATATTGCCCCGCAAACCATGAAACTCACGATTTCGTATGCTCACTGTAGGAGTGAGCGCGACGTCCGATGAAACAGCGTTATACGAAAGCGCCATTTGCAGATTTGTGTGTGAGCGCGAACGAGATGGCTGATAAGATGGCAATACTTTCGGCCGCGTTCATCGACGCCATCATGATTCCGCTTGAAACGCGCCGAACTTTGTTCGAATCTGGATGCGACACCGTGATTTGATTTACCTTTTTTGGCACAATTACCGCGATTTCCGACAATAAAAGCGCATCAAATGGTCGTACGATAATGGTAGACCTTGTCGCGAATTAATTTGATCTGCTTTTCAGTCAACTTTAGCCGTTTTATCTATTGCACCGCAGCTGTTCGCATTCAATGAAACAGCCGCAAGAACATGCATTTTTCCATGTTTCTAGCCTCATTCCTTCGTCAAAACGGATTGCATGATGTACATGTACAAATCAACAACATTTTTCCTGATTATCCGAGTACATTTACCTGCAACAATTTGCCACAAAACGGCGAGGAACAGAGCTGTTTTTCTTAACATAAAAGAGACGGGAATGATGATCCGTTTCTTCGCACTGTTTGCCACGGCTGCAACGAAGCAGATCATCATCGATGCACCGGCCAGGATATGAAAACGGCGTTAGAAAAGATCTGCCCTGGAAGAGCTAGCCAGTGATGAAAACGCAGCGCGATCTCCGCCCACGACAGCAAGAAAAGACGCGCGCGTTTCTTGCGTGGACGAGAGTTGGGAAAGGGGCGAAGATGTCCATCTTCACAACATTTGAAAGGGTTAAGAGTGGAGCGGGAAAATGGCTAAAACCAATGGATGTTTTTGCATGCTTGTGCAGTTGTCCAATCAGAAGAGAACAACAAAACAGCAGCAGAACAATCGGCAACAGCATCCGGTACCAAGCACGAAACGCAGAATGCAGAACAAAGGACAACAATCAGCGCAGGATGTACGAACAATGGGGAGAGGAGGGGTTTGTAGCGAGGAGAGCGTGTGCACCAAGGTGTTTACTACGCGTTGGTGATAGCCACCGAAAAGGGCGTTGTCGATGCAGCTAACAGCAGAAGAAAACGATCGCGAATTGGTCATGTGTTGCCGCATTTTGATAGGCGGAAAACATGCTCAAGAATGGCTGAGTTTTGTGCTCAAAACGGCATCTTTTAATGTTGCATATTCCTGGGAAAACCAACTATAAGTTGTTGCTATATCCTACGTTAGCTCGTCTATCTTTGCTGCGCAAGAAAGATGCATACGAAGTGCATCAATCCGGACGCACATTGCGCATAGCGATTGGCCAAAAGTTGCGTTGATTTGTCACCACCGTTTTATGGAGCAATTGATCTGCACAATGTTCCTGTTGTGCGTGATGATCGTATGCGCGGTTTCCAATACGCAAATGATGCGTGACACCAATTTTTTGTTGAACATAATGTTTGTTTTTCAGTAAAATCAATGTGAATCATGATGATCATTCGAAGGCATGTTTGTGACATTGTGAACAATTCAAAATGTATGAACTTTTTGTCACAACGCACGGCCTCGATGCCACATATTGCCCCGCAAACCATGAAACTCACGATTTCGTATGCTCACTGTAGGAGTGAGCGCGACGTCCGATGAAACAGCGCTATACGAAAGCGCCACTTGCAGATTTGTGTGTGAGCGCGAACGAGATGGCTGATAAGACGGCAATACTTTCGGCCGCGTTCATCGGCGCCATCATGATTCCGCTTGAAACGCGCCGAACTTTGTTCGAATCTGGATGCGACACCGTGATTTGATTTACCTTTTTTGGCACAATTACCGCGATTTCCGACAATAAAAGCGCATCAAATGGTCGTACGATAATGGTAGACCTTGTCGCGAATTAATTTGATCTGCTTTTCAGTCAACTTTAGCCGTTTTATCTATTGCACCGCAGCTGTTCGCATTCAATGAAACAGCCGCAAGAACATGCATTTTTCCATGTTTCTAGCCTCATTCCTTCGTCAAAACGGATTGCATGATGTACATGTACAAATCAACAACATTTTTCCTGATTATCCGAGTACATTTACCTGCATCAATTTGCCACAAAACGGCGAGGAACAGAGCTGTTTTTCTTAACATAAAAGAGACGGGAATGATGATCCGTTTCTTCGCACTGTTTGCCACGGCTGCAACGAAGCAGATCATCATCGATGCACCGGCCAGGATATGAAAACGGCGTTAGAAAAGATCTGCCCTGGAAGAGCTAGCCAGTGATGAAAACGCAGCGCGATCTCCGCCCACGACAGCAAGAAAAGACGCGCGCGTTTCTTGCGTGGACGAGAGTTGGGAAAGGGGCGAAGATGTCCATCTTCACAACATTTGAAAGGGTTAAGAGTGGAGCGGGAAAATGGCTAAAACCAATGGATGTTTTTGCATGCTTGTGCAGTTGCCCAATCAGAAGAGAACAACAAAACAGCAGCAGAACAATCGGCAACAGCATCCGGTACCAAGCACGAAACGCAGAATGCAGAACAAAGGACAACAATCAGCGCAGGATGTACGAACAATGGGGAGAGGAGGGGTTTGTAGCGAGGAGAGCGTGTGCACCAAGGTGTTTACTACGCGTTGGTGATAGCCACCGAAAAGGGCGTTGTCGATGCAGCTAACAGCAGAAGAAAACGATCGCGAATTGGTCGTGTGTTGCCGCATTTTGATAGGCGGAAAACATGCTCAAGAATGGCTGAGTTTTGTGCTCAAAACGGCATCTTTTAATGTTGCATACTCCTGGGAAAACCAACTATAAGTTGTTGCTATATCCTACGTTAGCTCGTCTATCTTTGCTGCGCAAGAAAGATGCATACGAAGTGCATCAATCCGGACGCACATTGCGCATAGCGATTGGCCAAAAGTTGCGTTGATTTGTCACCACCGTTTTATGGTGCAATTGATCTGCACAATGTTCCTGTTGTGCGTGATGATCGTATGCGCGGTTTCCAATACGCAAATGATGCGTGACACCAATTTTTTGTTGAACATAATGTTTGTTTTTCAGTAAAATCAATGTGAATCATGATGATCATTCGAAGGCATGTTTGTGACATTGTGAACAATTCAAAATGTATGAACTTTTTGTCACAACGCACGGCCTCGATGCCAAATATTGCCCCGCAAACCATGAAACTCACGATTTCGTATGCTCACTGTAGGAGTGAGCGCGACGTCCGATGAAACAGCGTTATACGAAAGCGCCATTTGCAGATTTGTGTGTGAGCGCGAACGAGATGGCTGATAAGACGGCAATACTTTCGGCCGCGTTCATCGACGCCATCATGATTCCGCTTGAAACGCGCCGAACTTTGTTCGAATCTGGATGCGACACCGTGATTTGATTTACCTTTTTTGGCACAATTACCGCGATTTCCGACAATAAAAGCGCATCAAATGGTCGTACGATAATGGTAGACCTTGTCGCGAATTAATTTGATCTGCTTTTCAGTCAACTTTAGCCGTTTTATCTATTGCACCGCAGCTGTTCGCATTCAATGAAACAGCCGCAAGAACATGCATTTTTCCATGTTTCTAGCCTCATTCCTTCGTCAAAACGGATTGCATGATGTACATGTACAAATCAACAACATTTTTCCTGATTATCCGAGTACATTTACCTGCAACAATTTGCCACAAAACGGCGAGGAACAGAGCTGTTTTTCTTAACATAAAAGAGACGGGAATGATGATCCGTTTCTTCGCACTGTTTGCCACGGCTGCAACGAAGCAGATCATCATCGATGCACCGGCCAGGATATGAAAACGGCGTTAGAAAAGATCTGCCCTGGAAGAGCTAGCCAGTGATGAAAACGCAGCGCGATCTCCGCCCACGACAGCAAGAAAAGACGCGCGCGTTTCTTGCGTGGACGAGAGTTGGGAAAGGGGCGAAGATGTCCATCTTCACAACATTTGAAAGGGTTAAGAGTGGAGCGGGAAAATGGCTAAAACCAATGGATGTTTTTGCATGCTTGTGCAGTTGCCCAATCAGAAGAGAACAACAAAACAGCAGCAGAACAATCGGCAACAGCATCCGGTACCAAGCACGAAACGCAGAATGCAGAACAAAGGACAACAATCAGCGCAGGATGTACGAACAATGGGGAGAGGAGGGGTTTGTAGCGAGGAGAGCGTGTGCACCAAGGTGTTTACTACGCGTTGGTGATAGCCACCGAAAAGGGCGTTGTCGATGCAGCTAACAGCAGAAGAAAACGATCGCGAATTGGTGTTGTTTTGGCGCAATTTGATAGGCGGAAAACATGCTCAAGAATGGCTGAGTTTTGTGTTCAAAACGGCATCTTTTAATGTTGCATATTCCTGGGAAAACCAACTATAAGTTGTTGCTATATCCTACGTTAGCTCGTCTATCTTTGCTGCGCAAGAAAGATGCATACGAAGTGCATCAATCCGGACGCACATTGCGCATAGCGATTGGCCAAAAGTTGCGTTGATTTGTCACCACCGTTTTATGGAGCAATTGATCTGCACAATGTTCCTGTTGTGCGTGATGATCGTGTGCGCGGTTTCCAATACGCACATGATGCGTGACACCATTTTTTTTTGAACATAATGTTTGGAACTGTTGTTCATTAGTATTGGTGATGGGACCGTCGCCGAAAACGCGACAAGAAGGAGAATAAAATTTAGTCTATCTACGCATCCCATCGAGTTGAGTTATCGAACATTTGGTCCTTCGAACCGGATAAGCGGATTGTGGATCGGCGGATTTTGGAATCGGATTGTGGATCGGCGGATTTTGGAATCGGATTGTGGATCGGCGGAGTTGGAATCGGGTTGTGGATTCGGCGGACTGTGGATCGGCGGATGGTGGATAGACGACGGCGGGTGATACGACGGTGAAACGGCGTGTGATACGGCGGTGATACGGTGATACGGTGAAACGATACGATCTGGTCGGCGGTAGTGGACAGCGATAGACGACGGCGGGTGATACGACGGTGAAACGGCGTGTGATACGGCGGTGATACGGTGATACGGTGAATCGATACGATCTGGTCGGCGGTAGTGGACAGCGGTAAGGGACAGCAGAAGTGAGCGGCCAGTTCTCAAAGACGTTGTGGAGTACAGTGTTGAAAATGCCGTCCGCAGAAGACAAACGAATAAAGGTTCTAAACCTAAAAAAACGGAGATTATGAACGTTCTCGACGATTTCGAGGAGTTCATGACCGAATTTGATGCCGCAATCGATGCGCTTCAAATTCCAAGTCGACTAGAGCAGTTAGAGGAGTTGATTGTTGAATTTACCACTCTGCGAAGAGAATTTAACGAGACGGTAGACGATGCCGAGGCATTTGAAGTAATGCAGAAAGATCGCAAAGAATTTAACAAACGGTCTCACGAGATCAGGGCGTTTTGCTTGAGAAACAATCCGCAGGCAGCGTCAGTCGGTAGTTGGAATACGACGCACGCCCACACCACTATCGGGGCAGGAGGTTCGAACTTGCGGTTACCGAAGGTCGAACTGCCGAGCTTCGATGGTGAAGTCACAAAATGGCTAACTTTCAAGGACAGATGTTTGGCGATGGTGCACGACGCAGCAGAGATGCCTGATGTGGTCAAACTTCAATACCTATTGGCTGCACTTAAAGACAAGGTCGCGCGGGACTTTGAATACGTGCAAATTACGGCGGAGAATTATCTATCGACATGGGAGGTGCTCGTTAAGAGATACGATAATTCAAAGACCTTAAAGCGGGAGTACCCGAGAAACCAAATTGAGAGCTTTTGAAAAAAAAAATCTAGTACAAAGCCGAACATCTTGTACAAAGCCAAAAAAAGCTCTGATGTTCGACTTTGTACTACTTTGACATGTGGCTTCGGAGTGATGAGAGTTCCACTTTGTACAAGTCGACCCATGAATATAAACGTAAACGGATGAACTTTTGGAGAGCTTTTAAAAGGCGTGGCCAAAAATTTTCTTCAAAAACGAAAAAGAAATGGCGATCGCCGCCATTTCGGATCGACGATCTTCTGTCTGTCTCATTCCCTCCCCGTTCTAGCTAGCTCGCTCTGTCGTCATCGTCGTAGGTCGTGGTCGAGATTTGTCGGTATGTTTGTCTGCGTTGTATATGAATGTTGATGAATGAATGTCTATGAAGTGGAATTATGTTAAGGAGATGATAGGATTGGGGATGGGAATTTCTAACACGCAACACACTGAACTAACTACTTTGCTGATGATCACCTGTTCATAAACGCTACATCAATACGTGAGATCGAGACCGTGCGTTGTGACAAAAAGTTCATACATTTTGAATTGTTCACAATGTCACAAACATGCCTTCGAATGATCATCATGATTCACATTGATTTTACTGAAAAACAAACATTATGTTCAACAAAAAATTGGTGTCACGCATCATTTGCGTATTGGAAACCGCCCACACGATCATCACGCACAACAGGAACATTGTGCAGATCAATTGCACCATAAAACGGTGGTGACAAATCAACGCACCTTTTGGCCAATCGCTATACGCAATGTGCGTCTGGATGGATGCACTTCGTATGCATCTTTCTTGCGCAGCAAAGATAGATGAGCTAACGTAGGATATAGCAACAACTTATAGATGGTTTTCCCAGGAGTATGCAACATTAAAAGATGCCGTTTTGAGCACAAAACTCAGCCATTCTTGAGCATGTTTTCCGCCTATCAAAATGCGGCAACACACGACCAATTCGCGATCGTTTTCTTCTGCTGTTAGCTGCATCGACAACGCCCTTTTCGGTGGCTATCACCAACGCGTAGTAAACACCTTGGTGCACACGCTCTCCTCGCTACAAACCCCTCCTCTCCCCATTGTTCGTACATCCTGCGCTGATTGTTGTCCTTTGTTCTGCATTCTGCGTTTCGTGCTTGGTACCGGATGCTGTTGCCGATTGTTCTGCTGCTGTTTTGTTGTTCTCTTGTGATTGGGCAACTGCACAAGCATGCAAAAACATCCATTGGTTTTAGCCATTTTCCCGCTTCACTCTTAACCCTTTCAAATGTTGTGAAGATGGACATCTTCGCCCCTTTCCCAACTCTCGTCCACGCAAGAAACGCGCGCGTCTTTTCTTGCTGTCGTGGGCGGAGATCGCGCTGCGTTTTCATCACTGGCTAGCTCTTCCAGGGCAGATCTTTTCTAACGCCGTTTTCATATCCTGGCCGGTGCATCGATGATGATCTGCTTCGTTGCAGCCGTGGCAAACAGTGCGAAGAAACGGATCATCATTCCCGTCTCTTTTATGTTAAGAAAAACAGCTCTGTTCCTCGCCGTTTTGTGGCAAATTGATGCAGGTAAATGTACTCGGATAATCAGGAAAAATGTTGTTGATTTGTACATGTACATCATGCAATCCGTTTTGACGAAGGAATGAGGCTAGAAACATGGAAAAATGCATGTTCTTGCGGCTGTTTCATTGAATGCGAACAGCTGCGGTGCAATAGATAAAACGGCTAAAGTTGACTGAAAAGCAGATCAAATTAATTCGCGACAAGGTCTACCATTATCGTACGACCATTTGATGCGCTTTTATTGTCGGAAATCGCGGTAATTGTGCCAAAAAAGGTAAATCAAATCACGGTGTCGCATCCAGATTCGAACAAAGTTCGGCGCGTTTCAAGCGGAATCATGATGGCGCCGATGAACGCGGCCGAAAGTATTGCCGTCTCATCAGCCATCTCGTTCGCGCTCACACACAAATCTGCAAATGGCGCTTTCGTATAGCGCTGTTTCATCGGACATCGCGCTCACTCCTACAGTGAGCATACGAAATCGTGAATTTCTTGGTTTGCGGAGAATTTGGTTTCACGGGTGATGTAGCGTTTATGAACAGGTGATTAGAGATGGGTAAAGAGCGAGGGAGCTACCTCGCTCACTCCGCTCACCTAAAAGAGCGAGTGAGCGCTCAGTTGATTGCCGAGTGCGCTAGCTCTTTTGCTCCGCTCTTTTCTCACCGCTCTTTTCTCACGTTCACAGCTCTTTCAGCTCCTTTAGCTCTTTTAACACGCTCGCAGCTCTTTCAGCTCCTTTAGCTCTTTTAACACGCTCGCAGCTCTTTCAGCTCCTTTAGCTCTTTTAACACGCTCGCAGCTCTTTCAGCTCCTTTAGCTCTTTTAACACGCTCGCAGCTCGTTCAGCTCCTTTCGCACAATTGTGCGGTGAGCCTGCACATCGCTTCTTTCGCACAATTGTGCGATGGGCTCCACATTGCTCTTTTAGCTGATTTCCGCTCCTCAGCACAATTGTGCGGTGTGCGATTTACCTTTTTTTTCTTTTAGTAGTATGATGATGAAGATTTAATACATGAAAAAAAACTCTCATGATATTTTTTTAACATGTACAAGGATGGACGTTTATTAAGAACTAACAATAATAATGGGGTAGGACATTTCCTTCACTACCCATCGCCTTATCCCGGGCTTGCTCGAGTTATCTCTTAACTTAAGCTAACTTAGCTTAAACTGAGTTAATGAGCTAATCAGGAGCGGAAATCAGGAGCGGAATCAGCTAAAAGAGCAATGTGGAGCCCATCGCACAATTGTGCGAAAGAAGCGATGTGCAGGCTCACCGCACAATTGTGCGAAAGGAGCTGAACGAGCTGCGAGCGTGTTAAAAGAGCTAAAGGAGCTGAAAGAGCTGCGAGCGTGTTAAAAGAGCTAAAGGAGCTGAAAGAGCTGCGAGCGTGTTAAAAGAGCTAAAGGAGCTGAAAGAGCTGTGAACGTGAGAAAAGAGCTAAAGGAGCTGAAAGAGCTGTGAGCGTGAGAAAAGAGCTAAAGGAGCGAAAAGAGCTGCGAGCGTGAGAAAAGAGCTAAAGGAGCGAAAAGAGCTGCGAGCGTGTTAAAAGAGCTAAAGGAGCGAAAAGAGCTGCGAGCGTGTTAAAAGAGCTAAACGAGCTGAAAGAGCTGCGAGCGTGTTAAAAGAGCTAAAGGAGCTGAAAGAGCTGTGAGCGTGAGAAAAGAGCTAAAGGAGCGAAAAGAGCTGCGAGCGTGTTAAAAGAGCTAAAGGAGCGAAAAGAGCTGCGAGCGTGTTAAAAGAGCTAAAAGAGCTGAAAGAGCTGTGAGCGTGAGAAAAGAGCTAAAGGAGCGAAAAGAGCTGTGAGCGTGAGAAAAGAGCTAAAGGAGCTGAAAGAGCTGCGAGCGTGTTAAAAGAGCTAAAAGAGCTGAAAGAGCTGTGAGCGTGAGAAAAGAGCTAAAGGAGCGAAAAGAGCTGTGAGCGTGAGAAAAGAGCGGTGAGAAAAGAGCGGAGCAAAAGAGCGGGGGCTCCCGCTCCGCTCTTTTAGGTGAGCGGGGGCTCGCGCTCCGCTCTTTTAGGTGAGCGGGGGCTCGCGCTCCGCTCTTTTAGGTGAGCGGGAGCTCGCTCTCCGCTCACTGAAAAGAGCCCATTTACCCAAGGTACTTTAAAAAGACAGGTAGCTTTATGCAGAACAAATCCTCGATCGTATTTTAGAAAAAACTTCAGAGTTTGACATTCACGGGATGGTGGGATGTTTACTCCGAGAACGCTCTTTTCGGAGCTGTTTTCGCTTTTCTGTGGTATTACGACAGTTCAAATTCACGAAAAGTGGAACGAAAGTTTATGCAAATATTCTCAAAATTCTTCCTAATGTTTCAATATGGTATCGGTCCGTAGGTCTTGCCACCCGGCCTAGAACAAGAGCTAGCTAGCGTTCCTGGACCGTGCTCACTCGCTGTAAAACACAACTCGGTCGCTCGAATGATCTTAAATAGAGAGATGAATCATTTAAACATTCGAAAAAGAGTGAAATCAGGTACTTTCCCTGATAAAACCACCAAACTTGCCCACATCTTCTTCTTCTTCTTCTTGAAACTCACGTGGTTTTGTTGATAAAAAGCGCCCTGCTATGAATGTCAAACAAATTGAAAATGGTGACCTGTCAAAGCGGTTAAGAAACTACCTGTCTTTTTAAAGTACCTTGCATTTACCCAACACTACCCACATAGCAGTGAGAAGATTTCTCACTATAGAAAAATCGATCCGAGATCCAGCTGCCAACGGAACGATACATACATTTGGCAAATATTCTGGCGGCCCGATTTCGTTCACTAGGGCCGGTACAAAATCGTCTCGATTTCAACCAATCAAACGTGACCCTTTGTCTCGCTCGCTCCTATAGCCCCCTTTCTTTCTTTCCAATCGCCCCCATCCCCAAAATATGACGCACTTCGGATTTCGTTCGGCCTTCGCACGAAGGCGTTTATTTTTCTAAATCATGTGCACGAAGTGCACTTCGGTTTTTTCCATATTCTGCCCCCTTCCCCCAACGAAATCGCGGTCGCGAACTTCGCCGCGGTGTTTTGGTGCTGTGATGACGCTCTACGTTGGTGTGGGTGCGTGGTGGTGGCGTCGTACATGCTGCCGTGGTGGCGTCGCTGTGGCGGCGTGATCCGGGCTGCGATCATGAACGTTCCTGTTCAGCCTCATGTGCCACACGCGTTCTTCGATCGATGCTCGGGAACATGTCGGAGAAAAAGATAACAAACAAAAGGTGTTAAATCACTTGCATCTTCACAATGTCATCTTTTCTTACCTTGCATGTAAACTGATGTTGTCACTCACAAAATCACTATCACTTTCCGCAACACTTTCTCTGCTACACATTTGGCTAAGTCTCAGAACGACGCCGACTCTGAAATTTTCTAAGTCCCGGTACGTGCTTCCCGGGACTTAGAAAAATTTGGACTGCCGCGTTCGGGACTTTGCCGAATTTTGCTCGAGGTTGCTCCGTCTCGTTTTGCTGTTCTCTTCTCTTGCGCGCTGCCGTTCGAATCGCCCCTCGACTCTTGCGCCCTTCCCACCCCTCGTAATCGAAACCCTCAAGTTCGCGTTCGTTTTCGTTCGCCCTTCTTCTCTTCCCATTCCGCCCTTCCCCCTCCGCAGCCGCGTCCCACAAGCTCGCGCGCGAAACCTCCTCCTCCTCGCGGTTTCTTCCGCTCTTTCCCCCGCTGCCTACGAGCTGTTCCATAGTGAACGTCGCATTTGCCCCTTCCTCGACCCCGTCGCAGGCGGCGGGGGTTTCGTTTTCAACCTCCTCAGTCTTCCTCTCGCTGCGTCGCAGGCGGAGGGGTCTACAAAGGGCACACTGGGAAGAAAAGGGGCTATAGGAGAGAGCGAGACAACCACAGTCCACGTCTCCGAATCGCTCTAGTCTCCGTTCCTTGGGCCCCTATAGTCTCGTGCTAGTCTCGTGGGTTATTTGCCATAAGCGCGTTGTTCCGGAGACTACCCTACAAACCAAATTTGAAATTTTGCAAGGCTGCATAGCGAACAAACCTGAATGGGGTGGTTTGTGGGCTATGCAGCCTTCGTGCCCCTATCATATACAGCAATGCTAGGTGGGTTATACAGCCTTCTGAAATTTCATGTAAAAATTTCAAATTGCATACTTTCAGGGTTTTTTTCGAGTAGTTGAAAAAATCGAAAAAAAACTTTCGACCGCCCATCCACCATTTTGGATCGCCGATCTTCTGCTTGTCTCACTCCCCCGTTCTAGGTCTGCTCTTTCGTCATCGTCGTAGGTCATGGTTTGTCGCGGTATGTCTGTCGGTGATGTATGTGGATGAATGAATGTGTATGAAGTGGAATGATGTTAGAGAGATGATAGGATTTGGGACGGGAATTTCGAACATGCAACGCACTGAACCAATGCTTTATTGATGATCACCTGTTCACAAACGCTACATCAATACGTGAAATCGAGACCGTGCGTTGTGACAAAAAGTTCACACATTTTGAATTGTTCACAATGTCACAAACATGCCTTCGAATGATCATCATGATTCACATTGATTGAAATAGAAAACAAACATTTTGCTCATCAAAAAATGCGTGTCACGCTTCACGTGCGTATTGGCAACCGCGCACACGATCATCAGGCTCAACACGAACAATCGATTGCACCCTAAAACGCATCATACCTTGATACCAAATCAACACAACTTTTGACCAATCGCTATGCGCAAAGTGCATCTGGATTGGTGTACTTTGTGTGCACTTTCTTGCGCAGAAAAGATAGAAGACCTGGCGAAGAATATAGCCCAAACTATCGTGGGTTTTCCCAGCAATATGCGACATTAACACAAGGCGGTTTGAGCACAAAACTCAACCATTCTTGAACATACCCTACAAACCACGATTCCTATGCTGAGTGTAGGAGTGAGTGCGACTTCCGATGAAACAGCGCTATACGAGCTCCAGATCGAGCAGTTTTGTGTATGAGCGCGAACGAGACGGCTGATGAGACGGCAATACTTTAAGTCGTTTTCGTCGTTTGAGTTTGAAATCTTCCCGAATTTTGTTCGATTGATCGAAATGTGAATCGAAACACACCGCGACACCGCGATTTGATTTGCCTTTTTTCGCATAAATACGGCGATTTTCAATTAGAAAAATGCGTCAGATTGTCGTACGATAATGGTAGACCTTGTCGCGAACTAATTTGATCCGCTTTTCGGTCAACTTTAGCCGTTTAATCTATTGCACCGCGCCTGTTCGCATTCAAAGAAACAGCCGGCAGAACATGTATTTCGATGTTTCTAGCCCCAATTCTTCGCCAAAAAAGTTTGCATGATGTACATGTACAAATGATAAACATTTTGCCTCATTATCCAAGTGCATTTACTTGCATTTATACCACAAAACGGTGAGGACAATGTTTATCATTTGTACATGTACATCATGCAAACTTTTTTGGCGAAGAATTGGGGCTAGAAACATCGAAATACATGTTCTGCCGGCTGTTTCTTTGAATGCGAACAGGCGCGGTGCAATAGATTAAACGGCTAAAGTTGACCGAAAAGCGGATCAAATTAGTTCGCGACAAGGTCTACCATTATCGTACGACAATCTGACGCATTTTTCTAATTGAAAATCGCCGTATTTATGCGAAAAAAGGCAAATCAAATCGCGGTGTCGCGGTGTGTTTCGATTCACATTTCGATCAATCGAACAAAATTCGGGAAGATTTCAAACTCAAACGACGAAAACGACTTAAAGTATTGCCGTCTCATCAGCCGTCTCGTTCGCGCTCATACACAAAACTGCTCGATCTGGAGCTCGTATAGCGCTGTTTCATCGGAAGTCGCACTCACTCCTACACTCAGCATAGGAATCGTGGTTTGTAGGGTAGAGCGAGACTAGAGCGAGCCTACAGCATTTCTATAGTGAGAAGATCGTCTCACTGTTATCTGGGTTTTTTTTTCGATTTTTTCAATTACTCGAAAAAACCTCTGAAAGTATGCAATTTGAAATTTTTACATGAAATTTCAGAAGGCTGTATAACCCACCTAGCATTGCTGGGTAAAAAACCAAAACATACACCTCAACCGATTCAAATAATTTTAGCGGTTATCCATTTCAAAATTATGCGGTTAGATAACCGATAGAATGAGCCTGACACAGAAATACATGTGGAAAGTGGAGGAGGGGTGGTTAGGGAGCGAGTACATACCTAGTACATCGCTTGTACCTCCCCCCGTCCCTTCCAGCTAGATAAAAAGATGATTTAGACATAATAATTGTCCCAAAAACATACACACCTTTTTAGTTAAATATCTTTGAAAAATACGTTATAAACGTTAAATAGTGCTATTACGGAAGAGGAGAGGGAGATGCCATTACATTTTCATTGTCGAAAGATAATATTTGGGTAGTTTTTCGCACCATAAATTGATTTAATATCATGTTTAAGGTTCTTGTTCATTCCACTGGTTATTTAACCGCCAAATTTTGAAATGTTCGGTCCCTAAATGTATGCAATTAGAATCGGTTAGCCTACCGAATCGGTTGAGGTGTATATATTGGTTTTTTACCCATTGCTGTATATGATAGGGGCACGAAGGCTGCATAGCCCACAAACCACCCCATTAGCCGTGGCCACACGGGGCGAAAACTCTAGCGCAAACGAAAAAATTAATGCCAAAACATTTACGCTTGCCGTTTACATGCTGTCAAACGATTATAGGTCCGTGGAGCGTAAAACCTAGAGTAAAAGCTGTTTGCAAACGGAAGGGCTCGCAATATGTTCTATTTGTGGTTTACATTGATAAATAGTGATCATTGCTAGTGTGTTCAATCCTTTTCTTCCACAAAACGATTTTAATTTCCTCAACCCGGCCACGTAAACATATCGAAGCGTAAACGATTTGGCATTAATTTGTAAATTTGCGCGCAAATTTTCGCTCCGTGTGGCCACGGCTATTCAGGTTTGTTCGCTATGCAGCCTTGCAAAATTTCAAATTTGGTTTGTAGGGTATGCAGCATTGCAAAATTTCAAATTTGGTTTGTAGGGCTGTCTATTTAAAAAACTTTGCTACGAACCATTACCGTTACGGTAACAATTCGAATTTTGAAAGTGCATTGAAATATTTCTTGCTCGAAATCTAAACAACTCGAATTTTACCTAGACGATTCGATTTCGCACAAATGCTCACACACTCTACATCGTTTAAAATATTTTGCTTCACAAACTCAACCACGCTTCAAATGAAGATCCAGCTTGAATGCAACGCCGATATGGTTGCAGCCGGCACGACCCCTCTCCTTCTTATGCTTGACGGCGTGGCCGTAGATTCAGATATGTGTAGACTGGTAGGACGAAAAGGGTTGTCTGTGATTCGGAGCTAATAAAGTCGATGTGCGATATCAGTGAATAGGCTAAAAGCGTGAGTATTATAATACACCCGCTGCATTAATCCCGCTTGCCATAAAGGTGAAGTGATTAATACCATAGTAGCTTCACGATTTGAAGATTCCTTAGCACCAAGCGCGATACACAAGCTTCGGAACGGCGAAGGATTTGTACATGTATGGATGTGGCTTTCCCGCTTTCATATACACGCACTCGAATTTTTGCCGATCCCTGGTCCTATTCTCGCCTGGAGTAGACAAGTTGAAAGACCTCTGTACCGAGTATTACGGATTACGTTAGGCCTGTGTTCTTTTGTGTGTTCTATGTAAGGTATGGCGAACTTAACTTTTTTTTTCGTTTCAAGCTTGTCTCTTGTTCCGAGGTTATTGGCCTAAGGATTTCAAAAATCCTCTTGGCAGTAAAAGCTTTTTATTCGTTTGCCACTTCGTTTGTGCTGGTCTTTTGTTTCGAGGTTATTGGTCTAGAGGTTTGAATACTACCCGCTTTCATATTTAACCATAAAAATTGTCCGCGTGTTTCAGTAATTTGTGCTAACCTTCGTGGGAATAATTTTGTTTTAGATACCAGACAGTATCAAAATGGAGCCGAGCGACGAATTCGTACCAATCCCATGCAAGGAAGAAGAACTACAAAACGATAGCGACATAGAAAAGCAGCTTATGGAAATGCTCACTGATATCAAACACAGCCCACCGATTTCTGAGCCAGTAGTAATGAACAAGGTTATTCCAATTGAAATCGAAATGGAAATCACAAATATCCGTGAAGAGATGGATCCGCAACGCATCATATTATCACATTCACTTTCAATGTCGCCGAGTGTGTTGAGGGCTAGATCTGATAACGAGCCAGTGGAATATCGAATCAACCAAGACGTGCTAGTGAGGCATCCGGATGGTAGATTATACCTCGGCACAGTGATAGGCATGCACGATATGCAATACCAAGTGCAGTACGACGACAACAGGGTCGAATGGACAAACAAAGATGCTTTAAACAAGCTGGACAGTGAGGATGCTAGAATGAAGGATTCGATCTGCACGATTTGCGATGAACGTAAAAGTACTGAAAGAACAAGGAATTGTTGCTTTTGCCTTCGGGGCTTCCATACAAGCTGTCTGCCGTTTGACGAACGGTTAATAATAATACAATCTAAGCCTTGGTTCTCTGATTGGCACTGCAAAGATTGTCATGAGAAAGTTACGCCAGAAGAGCGTACATTGGATTACTTCGAAGAAAGAGATGTTCTTAACAAACGTATCCAGATGCCTCGTATGCCGATATGGCCTGAAGGGCTCGAGCCACTTACCGACAGAAGTCAGTTGCCTTACATATTCGATCGGCTAATCTGGGATCCGTTACATCGTGTTAACACCAGCGGACAATACTGTTACTGTGGTACATTTGGCCTCTGGAAGCGTGAAATGATCATGTGTCGCCGCTGTAAACAGTGGTTCCATAGTCACTGTATAAAAAGTTTACAGTTTCCCATATTTCTGGGTGACCCATTCTACTTTTTCCTGTGTTCTATCTGCAACCATGGGCACGAATTCGTTCGACGACTGGAAATCTCTTGGCGAGACCTCGTTCATCTTGTCCTCTATAACTTAATCATGCGCACCGATAATCGATATTTCAGTGCTGAGAATGCAATTGCTCCCTATATAGAGGAAAACCTACGTACACTGCAGCTGCCGGATCATGTAAGACGTACATATTTTATCATATTATCATCATTTGTTCATAAAAAAATGTTTCCTTTGGGCAATGGTTATGATTGCGTTAGGTAGATAGCGTACATTTTAATTCTATAGCCCATTTCGTTTTTTGTTCACAATTAAATTTTCACAAATTAAATGTCTTGTTATTGTCATGTGTCATGTTATTTTAAACATGTGTTGTCGTCTTTTAATTCCAGATAGAGAGTTAGTCATTAATTTAATTAATTAATAGTTTATGTGAACAGTTACTGTCAACTACTTTGTGACATGTTTGTTCCTTATTATAACACATGAATCAAAGCATTGTTGCAGAGAGCATGCATAGATCTTTCTGAAAACTGCTATTAATATTTTCCTTTTAATGATAATATTTCTGATATTTCCGTTTCACAGATTCTTCGAATGACAGTGCCTAATCGTCTAAAGTCCATCATAAAAACTCTGAGAAAGAACAAAGAGAGCTTTAAGCATTTAAAAACGATTACGGAAGGCAATGAATTTCGAGGTGTTTGGTCGTTAAAACACAACTTTCCACCCGATTTGCAGTTATCTGATGTCCCACAGGATAACATCATAACTGAACAGAGCCTGAAAAGTCTAGGATCGAGTGACCGTAGTGTGCGATTTATTACTCGCTCGTAAGTGTTATATGTATCACTTCACATACAAACAGTATCAACGGTGCATATTTCTATTTAACTTTATTTTTTTGTCGTAGTTGGATAGAACGAAGCTTAGTAAACGACGTGGAATGTCGTGAGCTGATGCAAGGCTTGAAATACGCGTGTGATTCACCTTCCCCTACCGATTTCGTTCGAGAATCGAGCGATACAGACAGTTCTCAAGACAGCGAGCTCAGCTCATCCAGTCCAATGCCAGATTTAGACCAGGAAATGGAGGCTGCGGCTAGCAACATTAAACAGCGACGCGGTAAAAAATCAAATCCTCTTCTCAGGCAAAAGACGCGCGGTCGGAAGGCGACATTGCTTGGAAGAAATGGTCATCAAGGCACGACACAAGAAAATTTTCCTATCCAGTTGCCCCCGCTGGATGAGTTGATTCCCCGTCCAACGAACTATGAAGGCAAGAATAATCCCTTTCACCCGCTGTTTATGCAAAAAAGCAACCGAGACGCTCCTCCGACCATATCGGATTTAGTAAAACCAAGCAGTAGTTCTACTGCCCCACTTCCCTCTGGCTCAAAGAGGCGCAAGTGCTACAGGCAACCGGTAAATTTTTTTTCAATTGGGCGAAATTATATTTTATACTTACGTTAACCGTATTTTTCAATATCTGCAGATTGAGTATCATTTACACAATGACACTACGAAGGAGGAGCCAAATAAAGCCTCAATTATAACTAATTCGGATACGTCCACAAAGCACAACAATGATTCGTCAGCCGTTGGTAATTGTGAGGAATTCGAATTATTCCCCCAAAAGACTGTTCCGACCCATATGCATAAATTGCGGGAAAGAACATGTAAAATTAATTATTCGCTTACACGCACCTATAAAAGGCGCGCATCATTATGTGCTGAAAGTGCAACCACTAGTATTGATATGGGTGATTCCCACGCCATGCATGGCCCTAAGAGGCGACATTCAGTATGCGTCAACAGTACTAAAATAGCAGAGTCCCAACCTACTGGGATGATCACGAGGCGAATGTCAATGTGCGCAGATTTGTTTAGGAACAACAATGAATCGATCGAGTTGCACCTAAACCAGATTTCGACCAAGGGAAGACCTAAGGCTGAAAGATCAGTAAGTAACATCCAAATTCTTGAAAAAGACTATACGCTTACACGTAACAACAAAAGGCGCCGTTCATCAGTAAATGAAGATGGCACAACCAGCAATACCGATACGGGCGACTCCCAGGTCTGCAAAAAAAGGCGACAATCAGTATGCGAGACTATGAACGATTATAAAAACGTAAAGTCCAACAAATCTGATCAGTACAAAAGGCGGATGTCAGTCTGCGAAGAAATGTTTCGATGCAACAATGTTACGAGCTGGTCGCAAATAGCCATTTTAACAAAGGAAAAAGCAAAGGCGGAAAGATCAATAACACACAAATCCAATCCACGCATTTCAAGAACGGCCTTGATAGGTAAACGTACATTTCCAAACGGAGAAGTACAACACCTTATCAGCCAAAGGATGGCATGAGGCTGGCGGTTTAACGGGAAGTAAAATAGTATCCCTACAATTGGCTTTGCAATCGCTAGTGTGATTAATCGGAATGCGAAGTTGTGCTGGATTAGAGTAATCCCGCATGAAAAAATGCATACAAGGTGGCCAGTTAATGCCCAGTTTAACACGCTAGTTTTCTGGGCCTGCCATATAAAGTGATCAGTTAAACATTAACCGGCTACCATATATGCCTATTTCTATGTGAGATCACCCATCTGGTAGCGAATCCCCTCTATTGACACATAGGCACCATTCGGGTCCGTTACTGTCGTAACAGGCCCACAGATAAAGCAATTTCGGGTCTGTTAAACATGAACATACTCGAATTGACCGAAGGGCAAATTCAGACGTTAACAGATCCGAATGGTTTCTCTTTGTCAATAGGGCCTGTACCCTTTGCAAGTGACATCGCTGGATTCATTCATTTAACTGATATTTGGATCTAAGGAAAAGAATCTGTTTAACGAATTTGGTAAGATGTAAAATATTTGATTGCTATAGAATAATTAAATGTAATCTCCGTGTTTTTAGGTAATTCCTCTATTATTTTATTATTCTTTTTTCATTTTCATTCTTCAGAATTCCCACAAAAGCACGCAAATGCGATACAAGAATGAAGCTTTAAACAGCAGCCGATACATTTTCTTATGACTTTAAGAAGGTAAATGTCGTCTCCAGTGCATATTGATGGTTCAATTTAAAGAACAGTTAAAGGAGGGACAGTTGCAATGGGTTTTAGGGGTAATTCATGCAGGGCATGATACCATAATGAATAATCTGATGACACGGCTACCAATTTAACGTAAGAAATCTAAATTTAAGTATTTGAAATGATGACGAGTTAGCAAAAAGACACGCGTCATACAATTGATTCAAACATGAATCCTGATGACATCCCTATTGAAATCCGGATATGGTTCCTATGTTCATTTCACACCGTTAGTACAAAATGACTGAGTAGCCCATCGGAACTGGACTTATGTATAAGATAACCCGAAAAAAATGCGCCAAAGCATGAAAGAGTCTGAATGGAAGTGGGGTAGAGTAGGGTTTTGTTTTTTGGAGTATCGCACTTATCACTTGGTCCAACCATGACTGTTCCTACAGCCCACTGCCAGAGCGATGTGATACAATGGATTATAAGATACACACCAAAAATGGGAAAAACCCTAGTACCAATGAACTAAGTTTAAAAGGAAATAGAGACACGTTGAACGAACGGCACACAAGAAGAAAGCACAAACCACAGTTACAGGGATTTTCGCCAATCACCATACTGTTTTCAACAAAATGTAATGCGAAATTTTTATTCTTGACTATAAATTTTCTTAAAACTGTTTCCTTTTCATTAGAGCAATTCAAGTTGAAGAATCTGCCATTCGATGTACTATTCCGAAGTTAGTTTTCATTTTTCGTTTAATAGGTTTATAATTCATCATACACACATCCAGCGATCTCTTTTCCTTGCGGAAAAACGAAAAAACCAATATTCCTCGATAAACCCGTTTACGCGTATCTGTTGTAGAGCGCTATTTTTTCCATCAGGGGAATTAATTTCTTGCAGAAGAACGATCATACGAAACGAAACTAATGAACTAATGTAATGTAATAAACGAAATGTGTTCTCAGTGGAAATTTATGTTACGTGATTTCTTTTCGTCGAAATACATTCCAAAGTAGCTTCATTTAGTTGGTTTAAAAAAAAAAGGGTGAAGGTATGGTTCCTCCAGTTGTAAGTAGACGAATACTTTGCATTCGTCGCACGAGTCCTCTAGCGCCGTTTGGGAACTGGCATGCGAAACCCTTTACGACGCGATTTTGCCTCGATTATCATGTTTGCCTGTCGTTTCAGATAGCTACGCGATGGAACGTCCCCCTCGTCATCTGAAAGCACCACTGTGGTGCCCTGGCCCGGTGAGGCGGAAGAGATCTGTGCGGTGGTGCGGCCTGCTATTAAGTTCATATACACCGGTGGATATGCGGGAGGCTTTTCTCGATCTTCGGCCGGTGAAGAAGTAGACATAACACTGCTGCTAGTACCACCAGCTGGACTGGGGCCGGCTGTAGCGGGCGCGAGCTGTTGTTGCTGCGCAATCGAGCTCGCCGCTGATGTCGATGGAACACCAGAGACACCCCTATCCTCATCGTCCTCAGAAAGTCCACTGTCGAGGTCGACCGCCAACTGTCCGCTAGCGATCAGTCCTAGCTTAATGCGCTCCTCCAACAAACTACCCAGCTCCTCAACGGCCATCCGGCCCGAAGCAATGTCCTTGATCTCAGGAGGTTTCAACGTCACACGGCGGCTTCCGTAGGCTACGTCCAAGCTTTCCTCGATCTCGCGCAGCTTCAACAGCAGCTCGATCAGCGCATCCTTGATAGTGTTGAACACATTGCGCGTGTAGTCGATCGCCTTTTCACATTCCTCCCGTCGCTGCTTCTGTTCCTCGATAGAATTCTTGATTTTTTCCAGCTCCTCCTGATTGCTGTAGGCCAAAGGCAAGAAAGAAAAATCGTCAAGGGAAGATTGAAGATTAGTTTACATCAGTTGATCAAGCGTATAAGCATATGATGATAGTTTTTGCCTCTTACACATCGCTATCCTTGACATCCGCAAACTTAAAGGCATCGAGCTGGGCCTTCATAAGTTCCCGTTGTGCCTCCAGCTGCTTTTTCTCGTTTTCCGTCACCGTGCGCAGATACGTTAGTCGGGCCGAGGCTTCACGTTGGGCCAGGAATCGGTCCACTACCTCGCCCGCAGCACTCACACCCGTCGCCTGCATAAGTTTTTTGAACTTCTGCTCCATCTCCGAGGCGCAGTCCTTGTCGTGAGCTCCGCTACCATCGTCACCGATCCCGTTGGCACCGCCTCGCCCCTGCTCACCTGAACCGGACAGTACGCTTTCCTGATGGATGAGAGTTTTCCCCGAGGAGAAGATCTTCCGTTCCAACCGCTCGAGCTCCAGCTTGCGCTCCTCCACCTGGCGCCGAAAGTCTTGCGCTTGCTTCTCACGAGCCTTATTAGAGTAGTGCGTCGTCTGCTCCTGGCGCTGCAAGATCGTTTTGGTACTGTCCCGCATATGCACAGCCTCCTTGTGCACTTCTTCCAGCTTGTTGATCTCGGCCTGTTGCTCCGTAATAGCATGCTCCAAGTCGAGTAGCGAGCTCTCGAACTTCTCCGCGTCGTGCATCAGCGACGACTTGATGCCACGGTACTTCTTCCGGATATGTTCCGCTTCCATCCACTGCACCGTCGTTCGATGGATCTCGTTCTCTAGCCGCGTGATTAGTTTTCGGTTTGCATCCTCCTCGACCGTCTCGGGCGGATTCGAGCCATCGCTCTTTGCGTCACGGTAGCCGATCAACGTGTGATAGTGCTCGACCAGCCGCTTGAGACTGTTATCCCGCTTTCGAATCCGATCCTCTACTACATCGGTCTGCTTGTGCAGGTCGATGATCTTCAGATCGACGATCTGCAGCGCGCCCGAGATCGACTTCGCGCCCGGTGGTAAGTGCAGGCGCCGCTTTATCTCCTGCACATTCTTCTGTGCCTTCGCACTGTTGGGGTTGTGTAGGTAGGACAACTTGTTCGTCAACTCCCGCACTTCCTTGCGGAGTTCGGCCATCCGGTCGTTCTGGGCCTTCCGCTTGTCATTCCACTCCTCAGTGTACGCTTTCTTCTGCCCCTCTGCCAGCATTACCTTCTTCTTCAGCTCGCCAATCTTTTTATTGGTTAGCGCCAAATTTTCCGCATTGAGAATCGGTTTCGGTGTCGACATCTTGTCATGAGAATGCTGCCATACACAATGCTGTTACGTGCCGCTGCTGGTGCTATAGTTCCAACTGTCTAGCTATTGATCCAACAAGCAGTGGTCCTCGGTGGTTGCCAGCGGCAACGTGATCTGATCCGAGACATAACAGTTGCTTTGGGTGCGTTGTTGATGAGTAATTTCATCATGTTTGAATGCTGCTCGGAAATATAGAAGGTAAATGTGTTGCTTAACCAGCGATCAAGCTTTTTTAAGGGATAAAAGGCGAATCAACAACCCACCTCTATAAATCCTACGTGCTGTATGGGGCTAATTAAGCGCAACACCTGTCCCCTTCATTCACACGTAAATATCCCCAGCACAAACATGCACATATGCGGAGGAGGGCGATTGCGCGCGCGCGCGCGCGCTCTCGCGCTCTTGTACACACCATCATGGTCTTTTCGGTGAAAAGGGTGTATTTTTGATGGTGCGCCGCAGCAAGCAGCAGTCGTAAGAGCGTAACTAAATATCACTTAAGGCACCTTTGCTCCGGAGCGGATCGGATCGGGCCGGGTAGAATCAAACTTTGGCGGGTTGAGCGAATCCTGGCATACTAAGCAACGGCCTTTACCCCTCCTCCTTCAACAAATTGAACATCAATTCGCGCCTGCTGTGTCTGTTGTGCTGTATTGTGCTTCTGTGTGTGTTCTTTCGGAGTGCGAAGACGGTGCGTCAAGTGAAGCAGGAATTAGTTAGCGATACAAATCCACGGACCTGCTGTCCTCTGAGGAGTAGGTATCGTCGGGTTTCTTAGCGATAGTTCTTTTGTGTTTGTCTAATCGATTATAGCATACGGAAGTAGAAGTGAACCGTAACTTAGTCGGTCACGGTCCCAGAAAACAAATGATTGCCTAATGGGATTGGCCATATGGCCATTAATCAAACATATTTATACATTTAGAACCATCTCATACCCTTCTGCAGTTAACGAAGTCAACCTTTTCTTGCCACTCAACCGCTCAGAACTCAGGTGCCGTGACACAGAACAACAGAGTTAGTAGCATCACACAATCCAACGGTCCAATGGCCAAGATAAGTTATGTTGTGGGCGGTGGGTAGCTGGTGGTGGATAAGTGGCTGCACGTGCTATATTCTGAGGGCGACTGACCCCAGAGGCGGTATGGCGCTAGTTTGGCTGGCGATTGACCTTGAACGCCGGCCTTCTCTCACGAGGCTGCTGATTTCACTCCACATCAAAACTAGCATATAGCCTGTATTGTTACTTTCTCTGTCCTTGAAGTTGCGCGCATAAATATCGCTTTACGATGACAGTATTAGGTAGTGCAGCGCGCCAAAACGCAATAAAAGTAACAACAGCATCCAAGCACGCACACGGACGATATGTGGGTAGTATGATTGGCGTGAAAACAACGTCTGTCGTACTCGTCACGGGCTAACCTACTTAACGACAAAACTTGAGTTTCAGCAAAAATAAATGACAAATTGACAGATAAATCGGGCAACGCACGCCCTCCCCTCCCCTTCCACCCGCTTACAGACCACACTGCTTCATTGACATTTGCAATACGAAAGAGTACGAGGGTATTTTTAAATTAAGTGTATGTGCTTGTTGCTCATATGCATGAACCTTTTTCCTTGTTTGGTCAGTATGAATTTGTTTTTGTTTTTTATTTTGTCCAAACCTCTACCAGCAAATCACGTTTCACTCGGTCGGGAGAGCGGTTATTGCGGAGCGGACACCAATTCGTTCGGCTAACTAACAGCGCTGCGCTGTAAGATATGATGAGGGGTTGGCCCCAAAAGGTCAAAGTGAAAAACGCAATTCATTTAATGTCCTTTGTTTTCCCATTCTAACAGGTACCCTGCTCGTCCTCCACTGCTGCCTACTGACTCCGCCTGCAGTGAAAGAACAGCACGAGAAACACCAAAGACCAGTAAGCGCAGCGAGCAGATCGTTATCTGTACATAGCTCACGGCTAAAAACATAGTTTCAGGTGGCCGGTGTTAGTTGGTTGACCAAAAAGGTACTCTACCACCCTATTCGTCTTGACGTATCTTTGTTGAAGCCGTGATTGTTTTTCGGTTAAAAGTCTACATAATAATGATCGTGTATTGCATCCATATTACTATTTGCAGCATATCCAGCACTAAGCAATGAAAATTTTAAAGGAAAAACTATCAACGTGGTGTTCTGTCACCAACAATTGGACAGGAAGACAGATGGCCAAGTATGGTTTCAGCACAACACTAAGTACGTTGGTGTTTGGCGTTGCATGCTGTGGTACACTCTGGTAAGCAAGTGAATGGTGTCGGGCATCCCTCGGTCGGTTTTGAAAAGTCTCTTATAGGCCACATCATTCTGGCTGCAGGTATGAGCAGGGACTGTTGGTGACGCTGGGGGCCTTCCTATCAATCGGTGCGTTGTGGTACCGCCACTGTGCCTCGGTGCAGCTGCTGAAATCACCACGGCTCGACGAACAGCTAGTCAGACTGCGTGGGTGGTTGGGTGGACTGCGAAACAACCGGCCGTATGGCTATGCGGTGGTGCTGGCTGCCGCCGCTCTGCCACCGGTCATTCTGTTTTGCGTTCTCTCCTGGTGGATGCTGCTGGCGACTCTGGTGGCTGTGTATTGCCTACTCAAATGGACTTACGGCTTAAAGATTGTGTTTAATCATGGCATCGGTAAGCGAATTCCCCTTCCTGTAATCGCGGAATAATTTGCTGATGTGCGATGCTGATGGGAATTAAACCAGATTCTTCCACCCCCGGCCAGTAGGTATCGCACAGGAACAACAGTTTGAGCTAGATGTGCAAGAATTCATGCCGGAAATAAACGAGCTCAGTCAAACGCTACTTCAGGCAGTTGGCGAGTGTGGCGACATTCCATTGCACATAGAACGGTGTAGTGAGCGGGCAGCATCAACATACTCCAATAGCTATACTGCGACACACAAGGTCGACCAGATAGATGAAGAGGAGGAGGATGAGCGGTACATTAGCATGCTATTACCGGACGCCGAGAACAGTCGAGAGCTGGACACGGCGGAGCAAACTGACTCCAGTAGCGACGAATTGCTACTGGATGAGACGGAAGGCGAAGGAAAACAACAGTCCCGGGTTCCGGGTAACACGCCGCTTATGGAATTCAAGATAAGCCATTTCAACGCGAACAGCTCGTCCTCGGACTCGGACGAGAGCCGGGGGATTGCCTTAGAAGGCAACCCTAGTGTGTCGGTTGGCCGATTTCGTAACACCAAGAACCTTGACCAATACTCTGATAAATCCAACAGCAACGCTTTTCTCGTAGGTGCCATGGTTCAATGCTTGATGGATGTTGCTGCAGTACGGCATCAGGTACCGACAGCGGCGGTAGCATCCGCGATTTCTGCCCCCAGCAATAACGGCAACCATGGTTCATCCTCAGTTTCCTTCAGTTTGCCATTCAGCAGCTCTAACATCTACGATATGCTTGGCGGGACGGCCCCATCGTTAGGATTACAGTCGGTTGCCACGCAACCGACAGATGACCTAACGACGGATGACGATAAGGATAGTGATTTCGAAATATTAAATTCGGAGGAACTAAGTAACTTGTGAATGCATTTGATTAATGAACTTCTTCACTCTTTCTTTCTTGCTGTTAATGGTTTTCAAAACACCCTCGAACTTCACTTTTTCACTGTATTTAGTTCTTACAGAGAATTTCATTCAATCCCTCAACCATGAAGAAGATACAGTCAGACTCGTCATCCAGATTGAAGCCAACATCCGATATGAAGCTTTACGTAGTCGGCCCCAATCCTTCGTTATGTTTAGTATTAAACTAAACATTTAATATACTATTAAAGTATATTTAAAAATGTTCGCCGTCAGGCTAGACACAGTATCTTAAAACTAAGGAAGATACAATAAAATAGTGGGGGCTTAGAGTGGCACAGAGATAGCACAGAGAGGTGGAAAATAAAATAAGAATGCAAAACAAACTACAACCCAGAATGGAAAAATCCCGCAACTCAAATTAGACCGATGAAGAGAAGTTGAGAGCGGTGGAGAAGGCGAAACGGAAAGCAGAGAAAGAGAGAGCTCCAAAGACCACAGTGCGAGTAACTCACAATGGGCAGGGTAGGCCATAGTGGAGGCATTTGGACCCCCCCCCCCCCCCCACCCGGCGCTACAGGACCATACGCGTAAAACTCCGTTGGATATGGTCTATCTTAGAGATAAGAGTGACACTAAACGGGTTCCACACGATACATGCGTATTCCAAGGTTGGTCTCACGAGCGCACAATAGAGACACCTACGGCAGTCGGGATTGTTGAAGTCTCGGGAAACCGCCATAATCAGCCCCAAGGTCTTGAAGGCCTTTACCACAGCTGATTGTATATGTTCCCGGAACGTTAAGCAACAATCAAGCGTCACCCCAAGGTCCCTGACGGAGGAGACGCGAGACAAAGAAACGGAGGTAATTAAAAGAATTCACACGAGAGCGAGGGAAAGAGATTACAGAACACTTATCAAGACATAGAAGGAGGAAGTTGGCTGAACACCAAAAGGAAATAGAATCTAGGGTTTCTTGCAGTGCAATACAATCGTCGATGCTGTAGATGGGGGAATAGATTTTTAGGTCATCAGTATAAAGCAGATGGCCCTCATGGGGAAGGATGTTGCACATATCATTCACGAACGGAATAAATAAGAGAGGGAAAAGAATACTACCTTTGGGGGACGCCTGAAGTACAGAAGACATCCTCCGAAAGGGAACCCTCACTCTGCATGAGCGACCAGAGAGGTAGGACTCAAGCCATGCAACTATGTTGGGTGACACCCTAAGCTTGCCGAGTTTTACAATCAAAAGAGCATGCGCAGCACGGTCGATAGCAGCTTTGAAGTCTGTGTAGATGGCATCCGTCTGAATGTCGCAGTCTAGCTTTGCCCTGTAGGTCACATCATTTGCCCTCTTGTTGCATATCACCCTTATTTAAGTAGACTTTTATACATTTCTGATATACTTTTTAAGTTTTCTTGTGATAATTGTCCAATAGAAATCAATGGAACGAAAATCCAGTCATTTTGGTGGATTGATAGCTTTCCCTATGAAATCGATCTATTTGAATACAAAACATAAACGCCTTAGCTTTGGTAAGAACAGCTACCTAAATCATGCCAAACTTACACTGGATCATTGGTGGACAAATGAAGAATAAAACCCTTTGCTGTAGACACTCTTTTCTTGCACAAATTTCGAATGAATGTTCCCCCAATGGTGAAAACATTGGATTTGTCGCCACAATGTCAAATCGCATGCCCAATCATCATTTTATGGGAAAATTCATCTCCGTAAATAAATCAAACCCTTTCTAAAACACTCCCTCTGTTATTAGCAAAGTAATTTTTTTGCACGGTATTTTTCGAAACGCATTTTTACGTGTGTTCCATCGTCCATCCAAATGCATGTCCACCAAACAAACAAGTGTTGCAAACACTTGTTCATACAGCTTCCCTGCACGGGCTTGAGCAATAAAGCTGGGCATTAGGGTCCTATTTGGCTATTTTCTAGCTTTTATGACCTCAAAATTTCTTTTAAAAATATTTTCCGAACTGTTGTGTCGACTGTCGTGAGTTTTCTTGGTGGAATCACGCTGAGAGATCCCAGTATTGTTGATTCAATTTTGTCTGCAGAATCGGGCATTCGTTACACTTTTTCGGCTGTTTTATTTTGCTAGAATCAAGGTAAAAGTCCCCCTCCTAAAGTTTACATATGGTATTTTGAGTTGAGTTTGAAAATTTCAATACTTTCGCGGTTTTTTCTGCAGCCAAATCCATTTTTCCAAATCCAAAAATTTTTACAGTGGGTGTACAGACTTTATTTTGCGTTGCATACATTTTGCAATGGGGTGCGCTGCAATGATAAAAAAAGCGGCCAAATATTAACTGTCCCATGCTATAATAGTGAGGGGTGGATCACAGTTTCAAAAACCTTGCTGCAGTTACTGACCAGCGATATCCCCCGGTAATTTGCCACGAATGACTTGTTCCCTTTTTTATGAATTGGAATTAGGTGTACTCTACGTCAGGAGGCCGGGAAAGTTTTGGACTCCAGAGACATTTTGAAAAGTGTCGATAGCGGAGTTGCCAGGAGAGCTGCGCATTTTTTAAGTACCGCGGCCGGGATGCCATCGGGCCCAGGCGAGTAAGACGGACGTATATTTTGTAGAGCATTGCCGACAGATACAACGCTAACCACCCCATTGCAGAAAGGTATGTCACTCGCAAATGCATCCTCCGGCAGAACAATTTCGGGCACATACATTTTGCAATGGAGCTCCCGCTCGTTCACTCGGAAAACCCCAGACGGCGTTGTAGGAGAGACCAGATTCGAGTACAGATGGGTCTTGTATCGGAGCGTCGAACAGACCGGCGAAATGTTTTGAGAAAAGAGCGCAGATGTCAAATTCACTGTCAGCCTGCTCCATGTCAAGAAACATAGAGCTCGACATGCTATGCCCCCCTTTGGGCGTTAATGGAGCTCCAAAAGGACTTCGGGTTTGATCTGAATCCCTCTTGATGTTATCTACTTACCTCTGGTAACACGCTCTGTTGTACAGGCGGTAAGCCGCTGACGCAAGCTTAAACAGCATCTTGTTAAAGGCTGACCGAATGTGTTGTAACGTCGACAGCACGGTTGCAGTCGCGACTGAAGCTTCGCAACGTACTGTCCGACCATGTAGGACGAGAAGGGGGATAGTAACGAGGAGAATAGGCGTTAAAAGAAGAAAAAGTGATTGCGTTGAACTGAGCCACAGCCTCATCGACTGTCGAATATAAAAACAAAAAAGACCAGTCGATGTGGGAAAGGATTTCGCACAATCTGAAGTAGTTAGTTTTGCGATAGTTGAAAGCGGGAGACGAAGAAGGAGCAGAGAAGTTAGAAGTGCTAGCAGAAAGAGGAAGCTTAAGAACTAATGAAAGAGGAGGGTGATAAGGATCCCGGTTTACAAGCTGGAACGCAGCCGGTTGGACCAATAAAAGCGGTGCACACATCGAGTTCACTAGAACCAAATCCAGCATCCTTCCCATGTAATTCTGGATATCGTTCATCTGGAGGAGTTGCGATTGCTGTAGCAAGCCCATGAACGCCGCGTAAGAATTAGAGTTGGCAGGCGAAATTCGTTGTAGGTTGTCCTGCCGGACAGAGGATGGAGAGCCAGTCCAGCCATGTTATGTTGAATTGCAGTGTGAATAAAATTGTGATATATTTTCATTAGGATGAAATGTAAACCCTTCATCAAGAATCAAGAGAAATTAATAAATACTTAACTTCCATAAAGTGCGCGCCGAGAACAATGGATTAAACCTGACGAACAGAAAGCATCGGATTTTGCCTAATTTGCTTTGATCACTGTGGCATGCTGGTATAGGTGAGGAGCGAACCAGCAAGCCAGTCAATAAAGAAAAAAGATGGTTCAGACAAAGCGGCTAATGTAGTAGACTTGGAGTGGATGGAACTGCTTGTCGAAGAATGATTTGTAAAGGATTTTCCTTTATAAATCGCATTACTCATGGATGCGCTGGAGCCGTATAATTTCACTAGCTTCTGTCAATAGCTTCCGTCAAATGGACTATTCTATATCGTGCAAAAGGCAAGCATAGAAACACGAAAAAAGCTGCAATACAATAACAAGCTACAATAGCTGGTTTATTAACACCGTTTCATCTCCTCTCCTTTTACGACAGATTTCGTTCGACAGCATGAGCTGGACGATCTCACAAAGCATATCGCTCATGGACTACGCGAAGCCGATCTATCCTTGCTCGACAGCATATGCACAATAGTGTCAACGGACGCCATAATCGCCACATTCGATGCCTGCGGTGTGCAGTATGGTATCTTGCTGTAGAATGAATCACTTGAAACCGCAACGAAGCCGCTTTTCAACGCTTTTCGAAACTATTCATCTAGTTAACGCTAGTTAACTAGAAAAAGTCGCACAAGTATTGACGCACGTTAAAGCCAATCATCCGACCAATTTGCAGGATACTGTCGAGTCCAACTGTGCACTGCAGCCGGGCTGTACCGTCAAGCAAGCTCGCATCAGCCGAGCTGACATATGCTAGCAGCTTCAGGTGAACGAGGGTTGCGATCTGTGTCAGCAGGTTGGAAGTTACGGCAACCTTCTCCCCGTCCAGGATGGCATAAAAAATAGCTAACAGTCGATCAATCCCAAATGCTTTCGGTCCCAGTTGAACGGCCATTTTCTCCGACACCTTCGCCCGTGCATTCACTGTTTGCATTCGCTTCCGCTGTTTGCCGTGGCTTTTGAGAAACAGCCGTTTGTCCTCTTTGGCCGGGTTGTGGCTGGCAAGGTATGCCGCAATGAGTAAGTATTTGGCGTAATACGGCAGCTCCAGCTGCTGCACTAAATGCATTTGCGAGTGACAGTAGTCGACATCCAGATTGCTGCTACCTAGCCGCATGTACAGGGTAGTAAAAGTCGTCTTCAGTACCATGCTGATGTTGCGCCACAATTTCAATGCGTCATTGGCTTCGATTGTTCCCTCAATGACCGGTTCGTAGTAGTAGCGAAAACATTGGCTCACTACTAGGCGTAACTCACCCACGTCCCGGCACACCTTCCAGAAGGTGCTGAGAAATAGGTGCACAAAGTTGGAGTACAACTCTTGCGTAACCGTACGATCGATAAGTTCGAGTCTGTGCTCGAGGCCAGCGAGATGGGCGAGCTTCTGGGCATCCAGTTTAATCTAAAACGATGTAATACAAAACGAGATGTCGTATAATGCTTCTTTTTTGATAAGCTAGTAAAGAACCTATACCTTGTGAAAGTCGTTCGAGAGAATTTTGAGCATGCTGTCACGCGAATACGCCGGTACAAACAGCTTAGGAATGGAGGGCATGCCTGTTTTAATGTAGTACTTCTCAAACGGTAATGACGACATCAGCACAACGGAAATATTTTGGCCAGTGGCTTCAGGTAACTGCAGTAGCATCGGCAGAAGGTTTTGGTCCGCGTCACGTAAGCGTTCCGCACTCTCGATCACGATCACGTATGCGAGTGACCGATCGAGACGACGAAGTTCAGTTAGAAACTCCTTCGTGTACTCGAGCCTGTGCGCGTAGGTGTAGCCATTGTGCGTAGAAAGCCGAATATCCTGCAGACCAAATGCGATGTTTTCGAACAACAACTTGTTGGAGTACGCTTCAATCACATTGAGTTTCAAATAGCGCACCCCACCTAATTCTGCGAACAGAGACTCCAGAATGGACGATTTGCCCGTAACACCGTGGCCATACAAATACAGGGCGGGCGGAAAGGGATCCCCACTGCCATAGTATTTGTATAGCTTGTGGATGATCTTCTCATGACAAGGATACCTCGCCGATATATCCTTGATAATTTGGCTCCTTTCCGAATATACCACTTCATCACAACTTTTAGCCATCCAAAGAACGGAATCGGAATCTCAGAACTCGACAGAACGTATGTAATGTTGCAAAAATTAATCGCTCTTAAAGTGTTTGTTCACTGATTTCTCCTTAAATCTAGGTTTCCTGTCGGCTTGCAACAAAAGCCCAACGTTGCTGCGGTCGTTGCGCGCGTTTTCTGTGTTGACACACTTTGACAATTGGCTCATAAGCCGTGGCCACACGGGGCGAAAACTCTAGCGCAAACGAAAAAATTAATGTCAAAACGGTTTCGCTTAACCCTTACTCGCTGTCAAACTTTTATACGTCCGCGGACTTTTTCGCTGAACCCTTGACGCTATCGAACGCTTTATTTACGAAAATGTAGGTTCTTTTCGTATTGTTTTTGCATTTTTAATATAAATATAACAGCAACAGCAACAAAATCGTTAAAAACTGCAAAATTTATTCGGAAATCAACTTCAGCGGCCAAAACACAGATGAAAACAATACGTTTGACATTTCGGCATAAATTTTCGGGTTTTTACCCCTGCCACACGAAGCGAAAACATTTTGGCATTAGCCGTGGCCACACGGGGCGAAAACTCTAGCGCAAACGAAAAAATTAATGCCAAAACGTTTACGCTTGCCGTTTACATGCTGTCAAACGATTATTGGTCCGTGGAGCGTAAAACCAAGGTACTTTAAAAAGACAGGTAGCTTCTTAACCGCTTTGACAGGTCACCATTTTGAATTTGTTTGACATTCATAGCAGGGCGCTTTTATCAACAAAACCACGTGAGTTTCAAGAAGAAGAAGAAGAAGATGTGGGCAAGTTTGGTGGTTTTATCAGGGAAAGTACCTGATTTCACTCTTTTTCGAATGTTTAAATGATTCATCTCTCTATTTAAGATCATTCGAGCGACCGAGTTGTGTTTTACAGCGAGTGAGCACGGTCCAGGAACGCTAGCTAGCTCTTGTTCTAGGCCGGGTGGCAAGACGTACGGACCGATACCATATTGAAACACTAGGAAGAATTTTGAGAATATTTGCATAAACTTTAACTTTCGTGCCACTTTTCGTGAATTTGAACTGTCGTAATACCACAGAAAAGCGAAAACAGCTCCGAAAAGAGCGTTCCCGAAGTAAACATCCCACCATCCCGTGAATGTCAAACTCTGAAGTTTTTTCTAAAATAAAATCGAGGATTTGTTCTGGATAAAGCTACCTGTCTTTTTAAAGTACCTTGCGTAAAACCTAGCGTAAAAGCTTTTTGCAAACGGTAGGGCTCACAATATGTTCTTTTTGTGGTTTACATCGACAGTGAGTGATCATTGCTAGTGTATTCAATCCTTTTCTTCAAAAAAACGATTTTAATTTCCTCAACCCGGCCATGTAAACATATCGAAGCGCAAAAGTTTTGGCATTAATTTTTTCGTTTGCGCTAGAGTTTTCGCCCCGTGTGCAGTACAAGTGTAGCAAAATGTTAGAAAAGTTAACAAGAATAGGTACAAAGTGATTGCGATAAAGTACGTGTTGCCTGCATTCTGCAAGGTAAGATAAAACAACATTACGTTGCCCCGTAAGTGATCTAATATTTTGTTTTCTTTCTCTCCGACATGTGCCCGAGCATTCTGCATTGAACGGTCAACCACACCAACGATCGAAGAACGCGTATGGAACACGCGGTTGAACACCCAAGCAACCAAGGAGAACAAATTTTGGGGGATTCAGAATTCTGATCAGAACTCTAGGCTGGTCTCATCAGCATTCTGAATCCCCCAAAATTTGCAGCAATTTCTCCATACAAAATTGGGGGATTCAGAATGCCCATCAGAACGTCTGATGAGAACGCTGAATCCCCCAAAATAGTTCACATTTTGTCCGCAGCGTGCGCAGGCACGGTATATATTGTGTACATGTGATATATATATTTATTTTCTACAAATATATGTATAACACCAAATTTTATTTGAAAAAATTATTTTTTTAAATTATAAATAACTTACACTAATTTACCCATAAAAATCACCCTCTTATCTCCGCGATGCCGTGCGCCCCTTTCCGGAGCGGGCTTTGGTATTAGTATGGGGTCACCGTGGTACCCGTACCTGGCAGTGACGGTGGTGCTGGGCCACCGTACTCCATGCCGAGGTTATGCGGATGATAGGGTCGAGGAGTGCCGGCACCGTTTGCTATCTGCATTGTCCGTTCATCCGATGATGCAACGAGTTGCTGTCGATTACGGTGGTGATGGTGATGATGGTAATCGGTCGGGGTCCCACTGTACGAATCGTTCGGTTCTGATCGCTTTAACGAACCGTTCAACGAGGCTGGGGAGGAGAGCACATATCCTTGGCCGATGCATGATGTGGATGGAGGCTGTCAAGAAGAGAAAGGGGGAAAGAGAATGAGAATGAAACAGACCACCGGTATAAAAACTTACCTTTACTCGCTGTTTTCGTAAGCAGCATCCGATGAGGTACCGTTGCTGAACCTCACTGTGATGCTGATTCGAATGGTGGTGGTGATGGAGCGGATGATGCGTCAGTGCATGCCGCAGCAATTCATTGTGGATCCGTTCGTCGGATGACGAGCAGCAGCTGCTACCATTCCCGATCAGCAGAGGGGACCCCTCATTGACGATCAGGGCCGTAGCCGATCGGTCTCCCGCGCTGCGGTGATGTGATAGCCGGTGGCGTGCTACGGGTTAGAGATCATTGTTATCATTCATTACGGGGTAGAGATCATTATTATCATTTGTATGTAAAAACCCTGTTCGCACTTCCTCGGCGCCGACGCCACTTACCCATTACGGAAGGAGTTTTCGATGACAATTTTCGGTCCATGCTTCAGGGCAAGCACCGCTGTAGTCGCATTGAAGTCCTCTATCGTCTCCGCACTCCACTCAACGACCGGCGATTTCCTTCGGCACACCACCGGCACCATTCACGTACCGGCTGGCAACGGAGCATCTTTGTTCGAAAGGTCGAAAGGAAAGGTTCGCATCGTTCACCTCCACCATTCTGCGTACCGGTAACTAGCACTCCACGTATCATCGGATGAGGTACTTGCACCGGCTGCTGTGTCTACTGCACATGATGTACCGAATGCTGCTATTGCGCCTGATGATGATGCACGACACGACACATTCTCGTCAAAGTTTAATATGGAATTATGGGCATCCTGTGGGGAAGGGAGAATCCGTGTTAGTGTCACCGTGGATTGATACGATCCGGTACCGGCGTACTTACCTCATCCCATAGCCTTTCTTATCATCCGGTGTTCCTTCATAATATCAGTAACTGCGTCACGATCACGATGCTGCGGATGCTGCGGCGGACAAAAAACAAACACGTATTTTCGGTGAACTACACTTACCTCAGCTTACTACGATGGTACACTACTGTTTCACTTATTTTACACTGCATTTTTTCACTAATTTAAACGTTTTTTCACTTGTTTTAACAAGCGAAGATGCAACCGACGTTGTTGTTGTTTCAGGAATTTTCGTGAAATTGAAACGTCAAACCGATCGGTCGCGTGTTTATGTTTCAAATCCAAATTCAGAAATTATTTTTCACACGATTTGGTGTGGGACAGAGGATTTGGTGTTCTCATAAAAGAACTGTTTGAGCCTTCAAGGGGATTTAGTGTTCTCATAGGAGAACTGTTTGAGCCTTCGAGGGGATTTGGTGTTCTCATAGGAGAACTGTTTGAGCCTTCAAGGGGATTTAGTGTTCTCATAGGAGAACTGTTTGAGCCTTTGAGGGGATTTGGTGTTCTGATTGTTGTCAGCAGCAGAACTTTTGGAGCCTTCAGGGGGATTTATTGTTCTCCTCATGAGAACTGAAGGCTACCTATGGTTGCTTGGGTATTTTTGTTAAATTTTCTAACACTCAACTGCACTCGCACTGCACCGTCAGCAGAACGCGTGCTTCCCGGGACTTAGAAAAATTTCGACTGCTGCGATCGGGACTTAGCCGAGTTTCGATCGGGGTTGCTCCGTTTCGTTTTTCTGTTCCCTTCTCTTTCGCGCTGCCGCTCGAATCGCCCCTCGACTCTTGCGCCCTTCCCACCCCTCGTAATCAAAACCCACAAGTTCGCGCTCGTTTTCGTTCGCCCTTCTTCTCTTCCCATTCTGCCCTTCCCCCTCCGCAGCAGCGTCCCACAAGCTCGCGCGCGAAACCTCCTCCTCCTCGCGGTTTCTTCCGCTCTTTCCCCCGCTACCTACGAGCCGTTCCATAGTGAACGTCGCATTTTCCCCTTCCTCGACCCCGTCGCAGGTGGCGGGGGTTTCGTTTTCAACCTCCTCAGCCTTCCTCTCGCTGCGTCGCAGACAGAGGGGTCTGCTCATTGTACACTGGGCGGGGTGGGTTCAAAACAATTAGGAAAAATAAACGCCACCGCCATTGCGCGATGGCTTACGGACCAATCAAAGCGTACTTCATTTTGGGTAGGGAAAGAGTATAGGAAAGAAAGAAAGGGGACTAGAGGAGAGAGCGAGAGAAAGGGTCATGTTTGATTGGTTGAAATCGAGACGATTTTGTTCCAGCCCTAGTGGACGAAATCGGGCCGCCAAAATATTTGCCAAATGTATGTATCGTTCCGTTGGCGGCTGGATCTCGGATCGATTTTTCTATAGTGCCAAGTCTTCTCACTGCTATGTGGGGGGTATGTATCGTTCCGATGGCGGCTGGATCTCGGATCGATTTTTCTATAATGAGAAGTCTTCTCACTGCTATGTGGGTGCTATGTGGGTACATTTTGTAATGGGGTTCAAAATACCTTGATGGGTGGTTTAATATTGACAGTTCACTGTTTTCCTGCGCAACGGATATACCGGCTGATTGATTTTGCACTTCTCTGTAATAAAATCTTAAACCTTTTGGCGTACCGGTCTTGGAAAAACGTACATCGTAACTAAAATTTGGTTCCTTCACCCAAATCATGTCGACTAAGAACACTGTTATAACCCTTGAAGGGTCTTCCAAAATTATCGCGGAATATCTACGTAAGTTACAACGAGAAAACGAAACGGGATGAGTTAGGTTACTGATGCATTTTCCCTAAAATTTCATCCTTTCTTGCAGGATATGCAATAAACAGCATTATTTTTCAACGCGGCATCTACCCGGCCAAAGAGTTTGAAAAGTATAATCGATACGGCGTCTTGTTGTACATTTCGAAAAATGAGGGAGTCAAGCGGTTTCTTGATGCTATTTTGCCGAATATACAAGGTGCGCGGGGAGTTTTAAGAAGTAGGTGTAAATGATCAAATGAAATTTTTATTTTCTTTTCTGCAGCATGGTGTGGCCAGAAATTGGTCATATCGATTATGCTCGTCGTATATAACTCACTCACGAAGGAAGTAGCAGAACGATGGGAATTCAACATAAAATACGAGAAAGACGGCATCCAATATGAGAGCGCCACAGCCGATTCAGGTGCGCAACAGATGATACCGCACAAGCCTTCGGAGCAAATTTATGCCGAGATTTGCTCTGTGATGCGCCAAATCACATCGACGATCGCATTATTGCCGCTCCTTGATTTCCACTGCACCTTCGATGTGCTGGTTAACAAACGTGGCGGGATACCGTCGAAATGGAGCAAAACGGGTTCGATCGATTTGAGCAATACTCAAACGATACATACGCGTCAATTCGCGACGGGCTTTCACATGATGAAAACTTCAGTCACTTACAGCCTTCAGCAAGATAAGTGATTTTTTCCGCTTCCATTTTTCTTCATCTTTTGTTCATTTAACTTAAATCCTCTTAGCCATTGTATTTAACATGTAACGAGGGCATAATATTTCTGGGGCCGCAATAAATAATAATTCTTTAATCTGTCGGTTACAACTGCCGCGCGGTACTGACAGCTAGGCGACAAAATATACTCTCCGAAGCAATAGACAACAGCACAACAAAGCAGCCTTGAACGCGTATCACCCGTAAGCGGTTGAAGGGTAAGGGAGTTGTAGGTGAGTGCGCTTTTAGCTTACGTTGTCGTATCTGTCTCGATGATTGGGATTGCGACATAGGCTGTCTCTGCTGGTCACGAACCGGCTAAAACCACGGCTCCGGTAAATCTCCGCCACTCTAGTGGCCAAGTTCAAAACAAGAGTGGGGTGAGGGGGTAATCGCGGTTGGTGATGATGGATCTGAGGTTTTCCGGTCAAGAAGCTTCCCGCTGTGTGTCGAGTATCTGTTGCGGTTGCGATAATAGCTGTCGCCATCTCCGCTCTCCGCCTTGCATGTAGTCAGGAGCCGGCAGAAGGAGAGTGATAAGATTGTGCTAGCATTGTGTTAGCTCGCAGCGCTGCTGATGCTACGATGTTGGAGTTGTGAGACATTGACAAACCGATTAGTTCGCGCCTAACTGTCCTTGCTTTCAGTTCGTAAAGGTGATCTCGATTTCCGGTCTCAAGATGACAAAACGGCAACTCTTTCTGATGTCCTCGTCCGCCTTGCACGGTTATGAGTATCTGCAGCATGCTGAACAGGATCTTACCCGGTTTCTGCAAGCGTAAGAAAGAGACATCGCTTCTGCTCACATTCCATCTTCCATCTTTAATTGTTTAATTAATCTATTGTTTTACACCCATTCCTTGCTCACACAGCAACAAGGTGAAACAGGTCGTGTTTGTACCGTACGCCCTGACCGACCAGAAAGCGTACACGCAGCGTGTTGCCACCGTGCTGGAGCGATGGGGATTTGGCTGCGTTGGTTTGGATGCTACCGTGGATCCTGTGCGGGCGGTGCAGGAAGCGCAGGCGATTTACATTGGCGGTGGCAACACGTTCCTGCTGTTGCGCACGCTGTACGAGAAGCAGCTGGTGACGGCTATACGCGAGCGAGTGCTGGAGCACGGCGTACCGTACATCGGCAGTTCGGCCGGCACGAACGTAGCAACCTGCAGCATCCAGACGACTAACGATATGCCGATCGTGTATCCGCCTAGCTTCGATGCACTCGGACTGGTGCCGTTCAACATCAACCCGCACTACCTGGAGCCAGAAGAGGGGAGCAAGCATCGGGGTGAGACGCGCGATCAGCGGATCGCGCAGTTCCACGAGCTCAATGATGCGCCAGTGCTCGGACTGCGTGAAGGTGCTTCGCTGCTGGTCGAAGGTAACCGTGCCACGCTCGTCGGTACTTTCCCTGTGCGCCTCTTCCGCAAGGACACGGGTGCACCGACCGAACACGAACCGGGTACGGATTTGAGCTTCCTGCTCTAGACCCCCGGCTGGCTGGCATACAATTCTGATTTGAGGTAAATAAAATTCCCCATGGAACCTTTCTGCAAATCTGCAATTCCTGTTTTCTGGGATTTGTTTGGCAGGTATGGTAACCATCGATTGTGTCAGTAGGCTCGGTGTCCGTAGTGAGTGATGGGGCAGATCCTTGATCCACTGTAGATGCATCCCGCGCGATCGAAAAGCAAGGCAACTTGCGACATTACGTTTTATTGTTCCTTAATTTCATTTTCATTATATATATATATATATATATATATATATATATATATATATATATATATATATATATATATATATATATATATATATATATATATATATATACCAAATCTATCGGATCGAATCATGATTCGTTCGATCCTTACGCGTGAATGTGGTTGGTTTCCTTCCCCATTGCTGCGGTTTTGTCCTAGCTAACATAATTCAGCTTCTGGTGTCCGGGACGGGAGATCTGCTTGCTGTCCACCCTCAACACATCTCCTACCAGCTAGTTCCTCTTGGTTACTTAGGGGCTATCCGTTAGTCTGTGTTGCCGGCGGCCTGTCGGAGCAGCACGTAGATCTTTTCCTTGATCCATTCCTTGTTATACGGCGCGTAGGTGTTGGTCGACTTCTGGTATACGAGGCAACTCAAATCAACCAGCTAAAATGGTACCACCAGGCCGTGATAGTGCTTGTATCTGTATTTTGTGTAGTTGGGCAAGCAGGGAATAGCGTTGATGCGCAGGGTTTTGGGTTGGATTGTTACCTGGTCTACAAAATCAAACAGCTGGCTGATGTCGTAGGTGATTGTGGGTGTGTTCGGGTTGCGGCGCTTCAGGTGCTCCTCATAGATTTTACAAACACCCTCCATGCACTCGTTGACGCTCTCGTAGTCACTGTACGTGCGCGTTTCCGGATTACGTCCCGGCTGCACCAGCAGTATCGTGTGCGACATCCCTGCAACAGAACAGACCGACACCAAGGGAAAAGAGATGTCCGCTGGAAATGTAAAGAGCACGCAATAAACACAGGTTTAGCGCAGGGTGTAGAGAGCGTCAAGTTCTCTCCGGAAACGTGCTTCGGTGCGCACCGCAGTTTCCGAGCGGGATTTGTCCGGGGCAGGCCAACTGTACCCGGTCTCGGCGTCGCCGTTTTCTTGTTCCGCTCCGTACGATGGCGTCCGCACAACACGCATACATGAGCGCATTTCCCCGCCTGTACATACCTGAGTGGTATTGGAAAGTGAGCAATCCTCGATCAGGGGCAAAGGCAATCAGAACTGTGAAACCCCTTTGGGTTTAATAAGCGGCTTTCGGTGTGAATTTTGGTATCAAACGACGATTTGCGGGATGAAGCAGGGCGACTAGGGATGATGGCAGAATTTAAAGCCGGTGGTCCATCGCTCTACCATCGTTTTTCTTGCTTAGGCCTAGGGAAATAACCTATGATGCATCCTTGTCCTACTAGTGGCGTCGATTGGAGAATGTTTGGGTGTTGCGAGCGCCATCTGGCCAATGACATGTGGAACTACATGGACATGTATATACATGCCCATGTTTATACTAAAGGCTCTGGCAAACTGGCTGAAGCACGAGCGGCAACTGCGGCGCTTGCGGCACTTGCGGCAGTGCACGTTCAGACCGCTACCAACACATCAAGCAATGGTGTTATGAGTACAGTGTTGTACAAATGTCTAGAATAACTGTTTTGATTGCTATAAAGCAAAATTAATGATGAAAATATGAAAGCTAATTTCGGTAAAAAACCAATATATACACTTCAACCGATTAGGCGGTGCCAGACGGAGCGTAAACTCTAGCGTAAACGAAAAAATTAATGCCAAAACGGTTTCGTTTAACCCTTAGGTTGATTCCACTTGGTCAAAAGGCGGTGCCAGACGGGGCGAAAACCCTAGCGCAAACCAAGGTACTTTAAAAAGACAGGTAGCATCCAAGGTACTTTAAAAAGACAGGTAGCTTTATCCAGAACAAATCCTCGATTTTATTTTAGAAAAAACTTCAGAGTTTGACATTCACGGGATGGTGGGATGTTTACTTCGGGAACGCTCTTTTCGGAGCTGTTTTCGCTTTTCTGTGGTATTACGACAGTTCAAATTCACGAAAAGTGGCACGAAAGTTAAAGTTTATGCAAATATTCTCAAAATTCTTCCTAGTGTTATCGGTCCGTAGGTCTTGCCACCCAACCTAGAACAAGAGCTAGCTAGCGTTCCTGGACCGTGCTCACTCGCTGTAAAACACAACTCGGTCGCTCGAATGATCTTAAATACAAAGATGAATCATTTAAACATCCGAAAAAGAGTGAAATCAGGTACTTTCCTTGATAAAACCACCAAACTTGCCCATATCTTCTTCTTCTTCTTCTTGAAACTCACGTGGTTTTGTTTATAAAAGCGCCCTCCTATGAATGTCAAACAAATTCAAAATGGTGACCTGTCAAAGCGGTTGAGATGCTACCCAAGGTACTTTAAAAAGACAGGTAGTTCTTAACCGCTTTGACAGGTCGCCATTTTCAATTTGTTTGACATTCATAGCAGGGCGCTTTTTATCAACAAAACCACGTGAGTTTCAAGAAGAAGAAGAAGAAGATGTGGGCAAGTTTGGTGGTTTTATCAGGGAAAGTACCTGATTTCACTCTTTTTCGAATGTTTAAATGATTCATCTTTCTATTTAAGATCATTCGAGCGACCGAGTTGTGTTTTACAGCGAGTGAGCACGGTCCAGGAACGCTAGCTAGCTCTTGTTCTAGGCCGGGTGGCAAGACGTACGGACCGATACCATATTGAAACACTAGGAAGAATTTTGAGAATATTTGCATAAACTTTAACTTTCGTTCCACTTTTCGTGAATTTGAACTGTCGTAATACCACAGAAAAGCGAAAACAGCTCCGAAAAGAGCGTTCCCGAAGTAAACATCCCACCATCCCATGAATGTCAAACTCTGAAGTTTTTTCTAAAATACGATCGAGGATTTGTTCTGGATAAAGCTACCTGTCTTTTTAAAGTACCTTGATGCTACCTGTCTTTTTAAAGTACCTTGGTAGCATCTTAACCGCTTTGACAGGTCACCATTTTGAATTTGTTTGACATTCATAGGAGGGCGCTTTTATAAACAAAACCACGTGAGTTTCAAGAAGAAGAAGAAGAAGATGTGGACAAGTTTGGTGGTTTTATCAAGGAAAGTACCTGATTTCACTCTTTTTCGGATGTTTAAATGATTCATCTCTCGATTTAAGATCATTCGAGCGACCGAGTTGTGTTTTACAGCGAGTGAGCACGGTCCAGGAACGCTAGCTAGCTCTTGTTCTAGGCCGGGTGGCAAGACCTACGGACCGATACCATATTGAAACTATTGAAAGAATTTTGGGAATATTTGCATAAACTTCAACTTTCCTGCCACTTTTCGTGAATTTTAACTATCGTAATACCACGGAAAAGCGAAAACAGCTCCGAAAAGAGCGTTCCCGAAGTAAACATCCCAACATCCCGTGAATGTCAAACTCTGAAGTTTTTTCTAAAATAAAATCGGGGATTTGTTCTGGATAAAGCTACCTGTCTTTTTAAAGTACCTTGGCGCAAACGAAAAAATTAATGCCAAAACGGTTTAGCCGTGGCCACACGGGGCGAAAACTCTAGCGCAAACGAAAAAATTAATGCCAAAACGGTTTCGCTTAACCCTTACACGCTGTCAAACTTTTATACGTCCGCGGACTTTTTCGCTGAACCCTTGACGCTATCGAACGCTTTATTTACGAAAATGTAGGTTCTTTTCGTATTGTTTTTGCATTTTTAATATAAATATAACAGCAACAGCAACAATATCGTTAAAAACTGCAAAATTTATTCGGAAATCAACTTCAGCGGCCAAAACACAGATGAAAACAATACGTTTGACATTTCGGCATAAATTTTCGGGTTTTTACCCCTGCCACACGAAGCGAAAACATTTTGGCATTAATGTGCAAATTTGCGCGCAAATTTTCGCCCCGTGTGGCAGCATCTTATTAATTATCATATTATACTTTACATATTATTATCAATAACATGATTCCATGATCACAATGCAAACACTCATTTTGTTTACATCCAACTGCCAAATCAAATCCACCGGATTTCGCCGCGTCAAAATGCAAACTTTTGCATTTGGCCCAAGGCAAGGTACTTTAAAAAGACAGGTAGCTTCTTAACCGCTTTGACAGGTCACCATTTTGAATTTGTTTGACATTCATAGCAGGGCGCTTTTATCAACAAAACCACGTGAGTTTCAAGAAGAAGAAGAAGAAGATGTGGGCAAGTTTGGTGGTTTTATCAGGGAAAGTACCTGATTTCACTCTTTTTCGAATGTTTAAATGATTCATCTCTCTATTTAAGATCATTCGAGCGACCGAGTTGTGTTTTACAGCGAGTGAGCACGGTCCAGGAACGCTAGCTAGCTCTTGTTCTAGGCCGGGTGGCAAGACCTACGGACCGATACCATATTGAAACACTAGGAAGAATTTTGAGAATATTTGCATAAACTTTAACTTTCGTGCCACTTTTCGTGAATTTGAACTGTCGTAATACCACAGAAAAGCGAAAACAGCTCCGAAAAGAGCGTTCCCGAAGTAAACATCCCACCATCCCGTGAATGTCAAACTCTGAAGTTTTTTCTAAAATAAAATCGAGGATTTGTTCTGGATAAAGCTACCTGTCTTTTTAAAGTACCTTGGGTAGTTCTTAACCGCTTTGACAGGTCGCCATTTTCAATTTGTTTGACATTCATAGCAGGGCGCTTTTTATCAACAAAACCACGTGAGTTTCAAGAAGAAGAAGAAGAAGATGTGGGCAAGTTTGGTGGTTTTATCAGGGAAAGTACCTGATTTCACTCTTTTTCGAATGTTTAAATGATTCATCTTTCTATTTAAGATCATTCGAGCGACCGAGTTGTGTTTTACAGCGAGTGAGCACGGTCCAGGAACGCTAGCTAGCTCTTGTTCTAGGCCGGGTGGCAAGACGTACGGACCGATACCATATTGAAACACTAGGAAGAATTTTGAGAATATTTGCATAAACTTTAACTTTCGTTCCACTTTTCGTGAATTTGAACTGTCGTAATACCACAGAAAAGCGAAAACAGCTCCGAAAAGAGCGTTCCCGAAGTAAACATCCCACCATCCCATGAATGTCAAACTCTGAAGTTTTTTCTAAAATACGATCGAGGATTTGTTCTGGATAAAGCTACCTGTCTTTTTAAAGTACCTTGATGCTACCTGTCTTTTTAAAGTACCTTGGTAGCATCTTAACCGCTTTGACAGGTCACCATTTTGAATTTGTTTGACATTCATAGGAGGGCGCTTTTATAAACAAAACCACGTGAGTTTCAAGAAGAAGAAGAAGAAGATGTGGACAAGTTTGGTGGTTTTATCAAGGAAAGTACCTGATTTCACTCTTTTTCGGATGTTTAAATGATTCATCTCTCGATTTAAGATCATTCGAGCGACCGAGTTGTGTTTTACAGCGAGTGAGCACGGTCCAGGAACGCTAGCTAGCTCTTGTTCTAGGCCGGGTGGCAAGACCTACGGACCGATACCATATTGAAACTATTGAAAGAATTTTGGGAATATTTGCATAAACTTCAACTTTCCTGCCACTTTTCGTGAATTTTAACTATCGTAATACCACGGAAAAGCGAAAACAGCTCCGAAAAGAGCGTTCCCGAAGTAAACATCCCAACATCCCGTGAATGTCAAACTCTGAAGTTTTTTCTAAAATAAAATCGGGGATTTGTTCTGGATAAAGCTACCTGTCTTTTTAAAGTACCTTGGCGCAAACGAAAAAATTAATGCCAAAACGGTTTAGCCGTGGCCACACGGGGCGAAAACTCTAGCGCAAACGAAAAAATTAATGCCAAAACGGTTTCGCTTAACCCTTACACGCTGTCAAACTTTTATACGTCCGCGGACTTTTTCGCTGAACCCTTGACGCTATCGAACGCTTTATTTACGAAAATGTAGGTTCTTTTCGTATTGTTTTTGCATTTTTAATATAAATATAACAGCAACAGCAACAATATCGTTAAAAACTGCAAAATTTATTCGGAAATCAACTTCAGCGGCCAAAACACAGATGAAAACAATACGTTTGACATTTCGGCATAAATTTTCGGGTTTTTACCCCTGCCACACGAAGCGAAAACATTTTGGCATTAATGTGCAAATTTGCGCGCAAATTTTCGCCCCGTGTGGCAGCATCTTATTAATTATCATATTATACTTTACATATTATTATCAATAACATGATTCCATGATCACAATGCAAACACTCATTTTGTTTACATCCAACTGCCAAATCAAATCCACCGGATTTCGCCGCGTCAAAATGCAAACTTTTGCATTTGGCCCAAGGCAAGGTACTTTAAAAAGACAGGTAGCATCTTAACCGCTTTGACAGGTCACCATTTTGAATTTGTTTGACATTCATAGGAGGGCGCTTTTATAAACAAAACCACGTAAGTTTCAAGAAGAAGAAGAAGAAGATATGGGCAAGTTTGGTGGTTTTATCAAGGAAAGTACCTGATTTCACTCTTTTTCGGATGTTTAAATGATTCATCTCTCTATTTAAGATCATTCGAGCGACCGAGTTATGTTTAACAGCGAGTGAGCACGGTCCAGGAACGCTAGCTAGCTCTTGTTCTAGGCCGGGTGGCAAGACCTACGGACCGATACCATATTGAAACACTAGGAAGCATTTTGAGAATATTTGCATAAACTTTAACTTTCGTGCCACTTTTCGTGAATTTGAACTGTCGTAATACCACAGAAAAGCGAAAACAGCTCCGAAAAGAGCGTTCCCGAAGTAAACATCCCACCATCCCGTGAATGTCAAACTCTGAAGTTTTTTCTAAAATAAAATCGAGGATTTGTTCTGGATAAAGCTACCTGTCTTTTTAAAGTACCTTGGGTACAAGCGATATACTAGGTATGTACTCGCTTCCTCCTCACCCCTCCTTCACTTTTCTTATGTGTTTCTGTGTCCAGCTAATTCTATCGGTTATCCAACGGCAAAATTTTGAAATGGGTAACCGCTTAAATTATTTGAATCGGTAGAGGTGTATATATTGGTTTTTTACCCTTTATTTTTATCTTGGTTTTATATTTCTTAAAAACAGTCTACCTCGGCAAATGCATTAGTCAGGATTGTTTTTAACACGCATAAGAAAAGATGAGCCGTATGTGTAGTATTCAGTAGTAAATAAACAAAACTATTCAAAACTATACCATATATAAAAAAAGTGTAAAGTGTGGCATACAAAATGTAAACTTTACCGTAAACTGAAATGGAGTGCCAAAAAGTTTACGCTTGGATAAGCTTACGTAGCCGGCATGGGCTTAATGGTTCGTGTGATGCTTTGTTTCACTGCTTCCAGGATATTTTTATATAAGACTCCAGTGTCATACTCGTGGTACATTATCATTGTTATGATGCACTGTGTACGTCCCACAGGTAACCGGACGACCTGGGAGCCGGAACAAAATACTACAAACGCTTAACATAAATGAATGAAAATGTAAAAGAACCAAGTACTCATAGTAGTCATGTTCATATTTGTGTTCCTCGGGGTCGGGTGGAGGGATGCGCGCCTGACAGGGGTGGATGAGGTGAGAATCTGGTAGAAAAAAAAATCAGAAACGGATGGTGGTACATGAATGATAGCACCGCTGTTATTCCTTGCTGCGAGAGCGTAACCACAGACAGAACAGGGCGCCAAGCCGGAACAGGATGATAAGCGCAAATAGGCAACCAATGTCAAGCGCAAAGTCCTCGACGCGGAAGTTGAACGTCTCGAGAATGATCTCACCCGACGCCGGACACGTGACATTGGCACGTGTGCATGCAATCTCCCCGTCGCCGACGGCCGCCCATTGATTGATGAGCAGTGCCTCGTTGGCGTACCGGAACCAGGATAGGTAGGACAGGTATTTGAAGTATGCCGGCACCGAGGCTGAATTGAGGAAGAAACCGCCGAAAATGAGGAACGGTATGACGACGGGCGGGCCCACTGAGAGTGCCATCGAGATGGAAGAACTGGCGCAGGAGATGAGATAGCCGAACGAAGTGGACACGTTGGCGACGAGCGTCACGATGAACAGTGTGGTTAGGTAGTGCGAAACGCCCGCCTTCAACCCGATCATCGGGTACGTGATCGAGGTGAATACGAAAGGGACAGCGATGAACAGCGGCAACTCTGCGATCGTCTTGCCGAGGAAGTAGGTGTCTACGCGGTACAGGCGGGAACGCTTTTCACGCAAAAATACGGGTAGTTCGGCCGAAAATACGTTTATCACCGCGAACACGTTCTGGAAGGTCATGTTGGTGAGAAACAGAAACAATGAGCCATTGATGTTCATCACGCCGTCCTGGTCGAGCACTTGACCGAAGTAGATGGACCCGATGAGCGAGGCCACCATCTGCGGAAGAAATGAGTAGTATGAAATTCTTGTGCTGAAGAGTCTCCCGCCCATCCACATAACGGATGTTTGGTTGTCGGTAACCTACCGCCGTCTGCAGCAGGCGCACCTTCACCAGCATCGGATCCTTCAATACGCTCAGCCATGAGCGCCATAAGATGCAGTAGAATTGAGTCCACCAGCTCGCCCGATAGCCGGTGCTATCGACGCCTTCCATCGGTTGCAAGAAGTATGCATCGTTAATGTGCTTGACGCGTTCCAACTCAATGCCACCGGCACCGTTAATTAACGACGCCGTTTCGATGATGTCTCGTGCGATCGGGCTGACCGCGAACGAGTCGCAAATTTTTTTTATCGTCTCTCGGCACTCGGTCTCCTTGTTGGGTGCGATTGCAAGCATTTGCACGTAGAAGTCAGCTGGGTTGTAGTTCGGCGGGCAAGGTATTCCCAACCTGCCAGATGCACATAAACGCACACGGGAGAGAAAGCGATAGCAGAAATCAGAAAGCGGAGAGAGAAATAGAGAGAGAGATAGAGAGAGAGAGAGAGAGAGAGAGAGAGAGAGAAAGAGAAAGAGTGCGTGGGCACAGGTGTATGTGAGGTTAGATTTGTCTCAACTTACTGCGAAAAGAATTCGGCTGACTGATATGGCGTCCCGAGGAAGGCGACGCGACCCTCAGCAACCAGCAGGATACGATCGAACAGGCAGTACAACTCGGAAGACGGCTGGTGGATGGTAAGGATGATGGTTTTACCCTTCATCGCCATCCCCTTCAGGACCTGCAGTACGCTGTGCGCCATAAAAGAGTCCAGCCCGGACGTGGGCTCGTCGCACAGCAGCAGATGCGGATCGGTTAGCGTTTCCGATGCGAAAGCCAGCCGCTTTCGCTCGCCCCCCGATAGACCCTTGATGCGACCAGGCGCACCGATGATCGTGTCGGCGCACTTGACCAATGATAGCTCCTGCAGCACCTCGTCGACCCGGTGCAGCTTCACCGACTGTGGTACGTCACGGCCCATCCGCAGTAGCGCCTGGAATATCAGGTGCTCCTTGGTTGTGAGCGATGGGATGAACAGGTCGTCCTGCTGTACGTAGGCGCACCGTGCTCGCATCTGCTCTGCTGTCACCGGAACGCCGTTTAGGGCACGCACCGCGTTTGGCGATATTTTGACACCCGGCGGAGACCGGAAGGCTAGAGCGTTCAGCAGCGTGGTCTTGCCTGCACCCGAGCTACCCATCACAGCCAGCAGCTCGCCGCTCCGGGCTACTCCGGTAACGTTCTTAAGCAGGTGCTTACGAGGATTGAAGTCCTTCACCAGCCGTTGGCGAGTGAAGCAGTTCCGGAGCCGGCTACAGACTGGTTCACGTGATTTGCCATCGGTGGCCGCCTGACCAAACACGTCGATCTCGCGCCACGTGTAAGTCAGTCGGTCATGCGCCGGTATCTGGCCCTTTACCGAACCGTAACTCTTCGGGCGCCAGACTTGTATCAGCGTGGCCTTATCGTTCGTTAGCGTCGCGTTGATGACATCCTCCTCCATCGACTGGTCCTGAAAGCTACCCGTACTGTAGCGCTGCAAGCGTTCAAGAAAATGAAGGGTCTGTATCAGTACGGTGAAATTAACCATATTGTACACCACTCCCGGGGGAACACTCGCACCAAGCAAAATCGATAAAAGGACCGAGCATGAGGAAGAAGCGTTATGTGGTGGTAATTGAGGGCATTACGTATGAAGTGACGGGGAATTCATAATTTCTTAATTCACAGCACAATCGCCACGTGCACTCGTAGACATCGCGCTGCTGTCGTGTGGCATAGTTCGTCGTCAGGTCATCCGGTGAGCCCAAGACGACATGCGTTAGAATAGTTTGAAAAGAAAAAGAAAGAGAAAGATAGACAGCAAGAGGGAGAGAGCAAAAAAGAGAGCACGATCGACAGAAAAAGAGAAAAAGAAAGAGAGAAAGAATCAAGCAAGAGAGAGAGAGAGAGAGAGAGAGAGAGAAAGAGAGAGAATGAGAGAGTGAAAGGGTGGGGGGGGGGGGAGAGTAGGAGGATAAACTTCTCGGGGCTCATTTAAGGATATCCCAACAGGTTTTTTCGATTCTGAGCGGGAAACCTTCATAGGCACCGTTAGTCCCCTTCGGATCACCTATCCGGTATACCTTCGAAAGGGAGGCTGGCATCCTCTTGGCTGGCTACAGGTTGTCTCAGAATAGGTGTCGCCATTTTTAATATCCTTGTAGCATCGAATGGGGAATTTCTACACAAAAAAGCTGTCTCTCAAAGTGTAGTACACTCTTTTTACAATTTATTTTGATCGAGAGACTATTGCAATCATTTGTTTTTATTTTGCGGCATACATGACAGTTGCATAGTCGGGCATTTTAATTGGAAATTGTTAAAGATTTCATGACATTTTTATAACATTTCACAGCTCTAAGTTTGCATACTGATTGGTTATTTTCAAGTAATCCAAAATCTATAACGTATTGTACAAAGGAAGATGCAGATGAAAAAGTAGTGCAGAGTGTGCAATGAAAAAGCAAATTATCACATGGCTAGTATTGATTGTCCGATGAACATGATCCAAGCAGAGGTTTGGTCCCGTATGTACTAGGCAACTGAGTACATGTGCCTCAACTTAGTACTCTTCCGGTGTGTACTGTGACGACATAAGACATTTCACGAGAGATTGAATTTATCTTAACAAATACTACGTATCAGTTATTCCTACGCGACCGGTTTCTCCAGGGCATAATTTTGCAAAAAATATCGTTTTTTTAGTTTTTGTGTTGTCAGAACAATTGTCTTCCTCCCTGGGCATCCTGACATTAGCTGGACCAAGGATTTTGTTTACTGCTCCGCATGAGTGTCCATTATCGTCGATGATAGTTGGGTAGCGTGTACTGTCACAATCACACCTTCCTTTATGATTGTTCCTATCATTCGACAGCAATACGAATTGAACAGAAGGAAGGAGCCAAGAGCTACCAGTGGTGCATGCGTATTGCCACTGACTGCTTATTAGGTTGTCCAGTCTACGGCACTATCAGAATCATTGAAATGAATGTTTCTAATAACGAATGGTCCCATCTACATACCCGGTTCGAACTGATAGTTGTTTTGCTTTCCCCATCCGCATACTGATCGTCTGTGTTGATCGTCATACTGGGTGTCCAGCGTTGCCTTTGCTATTAACCAAATCTGTTAATTCCTCCAAGCTCCGTTGTTGTTTAGGACGTTGTCGTTGTATGCCGCGGGGTCGTCTGTTCGCTCCGATTACGAAGATGATCGCTAGTTGTGTTAGCTGGAACGATATTTGAAAAAAGCAAAAGTAGAAGGAGTGTAGCTGGAGGCAGATTAAATACTCGGATACTGATCCGTTAGTTGACGTGTCCGACCATTCGTGTTTGTTGGCTTCCTCGAGATGGAGTAATCGTGCAAACGTTGACACCACTTATCAAAATCTATGCTCTGTTCAATCGTCTATTGCGATTAATAAGAATAATCAGCTGCGTCATAGATAACGAGGCTTATGAGCAGTACTACATTTTCTTCATCATCACCGGCATCTTCGTCAATTCATGACATAATGCTACCTCAACATTAAAAAAATGTTTCTCTCGTGTAATGAGACTGTGCTTGAGCCTAATCATCCAAGCAGCACATAGCCTCTATCAGTGAACCCGTGTATGTCGGCACTGTAGCGCAGACAGCAGTCTTCTGATGTAACTTGGCCGTACTTGCAATTTCCATTCCAAACCTGTGACTATACAGTAGCCCCAGTATCAGCCCAACTTTTACCCCGGTTTCTGACTGGACATGAAAACGAGGAAATAGCTAGGTGAATGAAGACCGATCTCATTGAATGGGATTTGCGACGTAATCAGCATCGATGGGGTGCGGTGGTCTCGATAGACCTACCATCAGCGCCAATCATGCCCTGAGGGCGAGATTAAACCCGGCGATCAAGCTGCTACATTTTACCATTTCTAATCGAGAACCGCCATCCTCCTGTTTTTTGGTTTTGTTCGTCTGATTCGAAATGTCGTTGTTTGTATTTTTTTGCTTCCGCAGCAAACTTAGTCGCTTCGGTTGAAAGTGCCCTCGGGGATGTTGGTAACGGGACGGTTGGTTGTTCTGACTAATGGGCATCATCGATGAGTTAATTTCATTATCGATGCGAATGCTGGAATGTATTCCCACCTTCTTTATAAAAATCACGTACACAGCTCGGTGTGAGGTTCAGCGTATTGCGCTATTCTAGATGCTTGATCGAATTAATCTGATTGATTGCTGTATTCCTCATCTCCAATATTGAGTGTATGTGTGTATGTATATATATATATATATATATATATATATATATATATATATATATATATATATATATATATATATATATATATATATATATATATATATATATATATATATATATATATATATATATATATATATATATATATATATATATGTGTGTGTGTGTGTGTGTGTGTGTGTGTGTGTGTGTGTGAGGGTGATGGGTTGCGATAAAATAGTGGCTATTTGTGGCCGCTTTCGCCACAAATCGCGACTCAGCGGTGGTGGTTGATCTAATCGCACACTTTGGAATGGCAGTTTTTGTCAGATAAACGTTGTCATCTGCTAAGACTCCGACAAACTTTCGACAACACACCTTGCACCTAAAACACGGCTCTCACATTCGTGCCTGACAGCCCGCCGGGCTATTCCCATAGAAATTTATACATTTGGACATGGACATTTTTGTATGGGGTTTACCCGGTGGGAGTCTATCTGGTTAGTTGTCGCTTGTTTCACATAAGCCGCCCCCGAACCTACAGCACATGCAACTGCACAAACACACGCACACACATACAATCGACACTCGAAGGGCTTCCCCGCTATAGGCGGTGTTGATGATCTTTACAGCGCCTGAAACACGCACCGTATCGAACCATCCTCTGCACTACTTTTTCCGCCCCTCACCGCACAGTTCCGCCTTTGTATATGCGAGCACGCGCGATCGGTTACTAACCTGTCCAGCCAGTCCGGCTCGCGACCGAATCACAAATGAAGCCAGACCGGTAGCTAACGCTGGCAGGAAAGCTGAGCTGCCCTGCTTCAACGATTGCGCAGGGCCTACCATGTGTTAGTGCTCATCAACTCCTGAGGTAGTAATGAGAAGCCTTGAGTGACCAGCCACTCCGCTTCCATGGACTTCAGCATTTTAACAGTTTCTTGATAAAGGCTGCAAAAGGCTATATGAATGCCCGCTGCCAGCGGCGAGGCAAGGAGACCAATTTCAGTGCCAGCGAACGCTTCAGCGACGCGGAAGAAGCCATACAAAAAAGTAATCGATGGCAATGGGGTCCGCATTGCTCACATAGCCCGGCAACACGAGAGAGTACAACAAATACAGTACCATACGCAAGCCAACAAAAAAATAACCACTAAGAGCCCCAACGCTTGTCACATGCCCACCAGGAAGGGAGGGGCCGATAGAACGTTTGAGCGAGGCCTGAAAAAAATTTAATGTCGAATCAAAAACGGTTCAATTATCTGTCCCAAAGTTTCGAAGTAAAACAAAATGACAAAATAAGCTGGGTAAGAAAATGGCTCAGCTGATAATGGAGCCACGGTTTCTGGAATTCTAATTAAAATAGGAAACCGGCAATGATGTAGTTGAAGTGAAAAAGAGAGAGAATTGTTGCTCGCGGGCCTAACATTTCAATCTTAAAAGCCTGATTGGTACCTCGGGCACCACAAAACACATGACGCCAGTGCCAATGCATTCTTGGGTTGCTACTTTATCAATTGGTTGCACCCCACACAGAACAGGCGTATTGCTTGCGTATTCGTATTCGTATTCGCATCCGCATTGATGAGGCCAAGACGACACCCGAACGGCGGAAACGATAGAATATAGAAACAGATCACGAGAAATTGATAGCAATAACAAGAACAAACAAAACTGCACAAGGGGTTTATCAAAATCATGTTTCCCCCCACATTGCCGACCCAGTTGCGCCGGAACTTCCTTATTTCCGTATTCCTATGTTGTATTCGTTATTCGTATACGCCGTTATAGCTAAGTGTTTACGCATTATTTTAATGGGTGAAGAAAGAAAGGTTTTATTCCACGTTTTACTTCTTGTTCAAGGATCATTATAAACATCTAAGTCATTTTGTCGTTACCCAGAGTACTAAACTAATTTTAAGTGGCTACTGCCGCCCCCATTCCCTTCTTTTCACTCCTTCTTATCCTTACTATAGCCGTAATGCTTTTGCGATGAAAGAAACAGAATTTTAACTAAAAATGAAAAAAGGTACAACGAAATGAAGAATATTACACCAAGATGCATTTGTGTTTTATTTATGCTAATTCGCTAACGTTCTGAATTCCTGTCCTTTTTCGCAATAGAATAAAAAAAACAGGTAATGCGATGATATTAGTTAACAGAAGGTAGGGAGAAACAGGGATGGTAGGAAAACGATATCCGTTTAATGGCGCTGGTCGCCTTGCAACATTGTAGGGGCATTCCAGCCCCCCTCCACAATCCTTTTCCTGCCCGAAGAACGTAAGGATTTGCACGAGTTGTGAAACGAGTATGCGAGAGTAGCTGCATGGAATGAAGGATCATATATAGATAATACGCATTATGCATTAGAAACTAAACCGATCGATAGCAATGTTTGAGTTTTAACACAGAGAAAATACCACAAAAGTGCAGTTAAGTACTGGAAAACACAACCTTAAGCGAGCGTTTGCAAAACCATCACATTAGAAGCAGTCAGTAGAGTTGCCAAACATGCACGGAGAACAACACTTTCGAACTCTGACTATGAGAGACCGCTCACTCTCTTTCCGTCACCTGCTTTGTCCTCCATTCTTTCACTTTCTTACGCTAGGGGCAAGTTTTCTAATGCAAAACTGTACTAGGGCTTACCTAAGTAGACCGGCCGGTTAAGATGTGTAGAAACCTCGATCGTAAATTGAACAAAACCAACAAATGTCTTACCAACAGCCCACACAATAGCGGGTGGTATAAGTAGTAAAGGTAATAACTTAAAAATATGCTTACTACATGACCCGTGCCCTGTTCCTTGTCCTCTTGCCCTATTCACCCATCACTAAACTCTGGAATCGCGTTTATTTCATTTCTCTCAGGAATCGCAGGAATGCACACCTCTCGCTCATGTGTTTAGTTAAATAAGATAAATTCTATAGAATAAGGTTCGTCGGCTCGCTGTCGCGGCATACGCTTCAATTGTGTATATGCATCGTGAGGAAAGAGGTTTGGTTAGGATCAGTGATGAATCTATCAATTGTCAAATAAGTGCACGAACTGGTTGCACATTTTTGTTTTTTTTTTGTTTGTTTATATGGTATCAAATACAAGCCCGCAGAAGTCGTCGACGCTGCCGCCACCCATCCCATCCCCTCTATGCAAGCCTGCCTATTAGATTTATCTGAACGCAGTATTAAGACGTTCAATTACATGTTGGCTGGTTCAAGCGTTATCAAAATTATCTTCATTCGTTAAGTACTTTTTTAAACACTACACGAGCACATTTAGGCAGGATGTTTTGTTCTGTGTGTTGGTTTTTTGTTTGCTTTATCTTAATGCGTATTGTTTTGCATAGTTACTAGATTCCCCTTCCCATCTCTCTCTCTCTCTCTCTCTCTCTCTCTCTCTCTCTCTCTCTCTCTCTCTCTTTCTGTTTGCCTTTACCTTTTTCTTTTTATCTCTCTCTATCTTTATTCTCTCTATCTCCCATCTTGAATACATCGCTGGCCAGGACTATCATTCCCTTTTTAGTTAATATTGTTCTATTTAATATTAGTTTGGCACGTGAAATAAGGTTCTTGTGTTATTTGCATTTCCTTTCCCCTCTTGCTGACTCATTTTGCATTGTGTGTCAACCACCAATTTTGATGATTATCATCTGCTGCTGCCCTGGCCTACTATGCTGTTATAGAACCCTATCTGTGTATGCTATTCAAAACATTAGAAATTAAAACAGCGCATATTAAAAGTACGGCTCGTCCGTCCTTATATATGTTTAAAAAAAAACAGCACATAAGGATTGCATGGAGTGCAGTTTTACTGTACTTAGCGTTAGAGCGTCTCTCTCTCTCTCTCTCTCTCTCTCTCTCTCTCTCTCTCTCTCTCTCTCTCTCTCTGTTCCCCTACACATCTTTTCTATTTCGTTTCTATGCTTTCGGACGACAATATAGCGATGTTTAGTTTTCTTTTTTCTTTTTTGTTCTGCTTTGGTATCTTTACTCATATTGTTATTCTTTTTGGGTTTTTTTTTGCATTTTTCGTATGGCTAATGTAAATATTCGCGGACGGATAACCTCAAAATGTTCTCATATCTCTCTATTTTTCACATTGTATTACTCATTCTGACTCTACTTTTTACTACTCCTGCTGGCCTGACTTTTCCTCTATCTCATTTTCTTGATCGACTCGCTTTTCCGCCTACTCATTTCTCGCAAACTTTCCTTTTATTCTATTACATTTAGTCTTGCGCACAGTTTGTTGCTCGACTCCGTGCTAAATTCATATTTCAAGAAGAATCGATTTGCATAATATGCTAATGTTTTCTTTTTTGTATTTTGTTTTGAGATATCTTAGTATCGTTGGTTTTAGCCACACCGAACTATTGCGCTGCTCTCACTCATTCGTCCCTATTTCATCGTAAGTGCATCGGTTATGTTCTAATGTTCAATAACCAGCACCTGCTTTTTCGTAACACTATCACGATCATAAGCAAACACATATGTTGCTTCAGAAAGTACGGCATTATAGTTTCTTTTAATATCGTGGAATGATTAAAAGGCTGTCAATAACATCTTTAAAGTTTGGCATACATGTGTACGTTTCTCCTCCCCCCCCCCCCCTCCATAATGGTTGGAATGTAATATTGTTATTAGTTTTATGCTACCTTTTGTCGCGATTTTTTCAATATCGCACCAAATTTCGCGGAACTTCACCTCATGAGTGAAGTGGGGAGTCTCCTAATTCCTTCATGTCCAATGCACAAAACTGCATTGAATTGATACTCTTCAACATCATGCGCAGGCTGTTTTATGAACGTCTTCCTCTTCTAACTACAAACGGCGAAGGAACACCATCACTCTGTGCGATTTTCAAGCGAAATTGTATAAAAAGGATCCAATGCCGTACACATATCAGCGACCAAAATTCCCCCACCGCCCATGCAAACGCGAAACTTACTGTACCATATAACAGAAAAGAATTATACCATCCAAAACTAAGAAACGAATGGATTCTTTTCTTTAAATTACATGCACGCACAAGCACTATATTAACGTACACTATCATCCAGGATTTCTGGCATCTTCGGTATGTCGGCGTACACAGGCTGCAATGAAATAAATCGAAGCGCTTCTTTGGCTACGAAGCGTTCCTTTGGTTCACGTGTACTAACATTTTTCCCGTTCAGCACATTGTGCTGAACGAAGTGTATTGGTTTTGTGTTTTCCATGTTCGTTTTGGAATGGCGCGGTGAGCATATTGTTCACAATGGATGCTAGGTATCCTGTGATAACGATCGCACAGAACAGCCTATAAATAGTACGCTTCCCACCAGTTTTTAGGAGCTTTCAACCCAGATCTCCCCCTCCTCCCTACCCCCCCGCCACCGTCGCCGCCGCTATTGCACAGCAAGGCAAAAACATCTGCATTCACTGTATGTAGATATGAATGACCAGCTCCTTGCATTGCTCAGTACTTCAGTTGACAGTTATGATGAATCGATCGATTTATCCGCTACCTGCTCCTGATCCAGATGGATACCTCCGTAGCATTGCAGCTACCCGATGGATCGATTTCAGTAGCGCTGCTGATACTCGTGATGCCAGCGGTTGAAATCGATATGAAACACGATGATCGAACCTGTCGCCAATCCGGCCAGAAGGTACCTGAAAAGTAAAGGCACACGTGGGTTAATAAAAGATGACAAATAAGATTCACGTTGATCACGGGATGCATTCACTTACTTTTGATCGTGGGTGAGCGCAAGTGAGCGGATGCCACTGTTGCACGCTGGGAAGGCGTACAGGGGTGCCAAATTGAACGTGCGCCATACTTCCACAATGCCCTTGTTGCCGGCGGTCATCAAATACTCACCATCGCGCGACAGCAGCATACACTAAGTGGGGAGTGTGATAACGCAATATGTGAATGATATTGAATGGAATAGCACGCATCACACCTGATTACGTGACGCTTCCACTTCTGTTGGATAGCCTGTATTTATTATCTATTACCTGGAAGTTGTCGTTGTGCGTTTCGTAACGCAGCAGTTTTCCGTTGATGGTGTAAGCAGCCACGCTACCTTCGTCGTAGTTTACCACTATGAAGCCTTCGCGCGACAAAGTTATATTTTCCGGTGAGATAAAGCCCTTTGGCGCTTCAAGCGAACGCAGCAAATCCCCAAACGTCGTGTGCACCAGTACTGGACCGCCTGTGAGGGTAGACGAATGGGACATGAGGCCAGAGTATGTGGCAAATTCACACAAAACACACAATAATACTTACTAATTGAGCCCGATACCACCAATCCTAGCTCAGCACTGATGACCACCGAGGTTACTGCTGTCTCGTGACCCGTCAGTGTGGCGCGGGGAGTAGGTATCTATTTGCCATGCATTACGATATTCGAGCCATGATGGTAAATTAGTAAATATCGAGTATTAGTAAATAAGATGAACAGAATTGAAGAGTGGTGCACACACACACGAGAACCTACCTCACCCTCACCGACGATTGACTGTGTGCGAGCGTTCCAGTGCCAGAGCAAGATGGTGCAGTCGGCAGAACCGGACGCGATGTAGCAGTCAGATGTTATGTTGCACTCTGAACGGGACAAACATGTAACCACGCCGAAATGACCGAAAATTATTTGCACTATTTTGGCGGTTTCCGTCGAAAACACACGAAAACTGTTGTCCCAAAAACCACACGCAATTAGGAAACGGCTGTCAACCGTGGTCACGTAGCAGTTCGACTTGATCTGTAATTTTTGACTAAAGTTGTCGCCCAGGTGACGGCGGTTCTGCTGGTTACTGCTGCTATTGTGTCCATTGATTTGCGCTATAAGTAAGAGAGAAAGAAAAAGAATTCTATCTGACACCAAGCCGATTTACTCGCCACCTTTCCACCACACCACAATCATCCTTCAAGTGGTCTCTATAAACGCCAAATTTACGCACGATTGATTTTCATCTAACTCCATAAAAAAATAGCTAAAAGACTTGGTTCGTGCCCTAACTATTTTTTGTATGAAATTAGCGCAAACGCATACAAAGTAGGGATATGTATACGTTTAGCTAGCGTATGATTTTGCATGTATACAGGCTGCGTCACCCATTCCGACACATAAAACTCACATAACAACGGATCCATCGTTAGTGGCAAATTTGCATTCATGTTCTGCGCCGATTCAGCATAGCTTGGGCTCTGTATGCTCGCCGTGTACTGACAGTTCCAACGATTCACCGCAAATTGATGGCCGGCGGTCACGGTTACCACCGAGGGCATCGGTAGCTGCGGATACGTATTCGCCGAAATATGTATGATTGGCGAATTGAGATGGAACTTAAGCGACATACAGACGTCGTCAGGCATAGTGTTGAACATCATTGGCGACAGGTGCATCGCGGACGAGCGCGGTGGATGCGGCTCCATGAGCAGCAGGCTGGGCGTTTGCCCAAAGTTTCGAATCTGGTTTTCGATCGCTTCACGCGTTACGATATCACCAATCGTCTCCAGATCAACACTTCCCTCGTACGTTAGGTAGTAGAAAACATTGGTGGCCCGCATCGCTTCCGGGCCGCGCTGCTTATAACCGAAGATCAAGTCTATCCATTGATGTAGCTGACAAGAGACAAACTCCGATTCGAGTGCCATTCGGTTCAACCGCACGAACTCTTCGGGCGTCTTGGCCCACGGTGGCAACTCGACGTCACTCACCGGGGTACCGTCTTCCCGCTGGCCGAGGCGGTAGTCAGACGCGTTGTAAAACATCTCGGGCAGAAAGTACCATTCCGGTATTAGCTCTTTCACGTCAGATGTGTCGCGTTGGCAGTTCTTCCAAGACAGTGCCACGGAGGAGAAAAGGCGATCTGGATGGTCGAATTTGCCGCCCTGCAGCGCCAAAAACATGCTGGTGAACGGTTCGATCCGGATTAACCAGTTGAGCGCGAAGGCGGCGGTCGAGTAATGAGTGCCGTAGTGAAACGGCGGTATGCCAGGCGTGTCCCACGTGTCGTAGCGCTCCTCGAAATACTCACGCCGACTCGGATTGAGCGCACCGATTGGCTTCGACAGATCGCGATAGTTGGACGGCTGGCTGAGATCGAGCTCGCGCGACTCGTAGTTCGTCAACACCCACGGGAACACAGGATACTGATTGAGATCGTTGTACGTCCGGCCGGCGATAGTGTTCAGGAACATCAAATACTCGAAATTTGAGATTTCACGACGCTGCCACTTCTGCGTCATGTTCGAATTGCGCATCAGTTGACGTGGCGACATCATCGAGGCGCGACGCGTTTGCGGTATGCCATATTTGATACCGACACCGACGCGAGGTAACGCCTTTATCACTTTCTTCACCGTGTGCTGGTCGGGGAAAGCGAACAGGATCGAGGTGCGGCTGGCAAGAAAGATTTCGAGAGCCACGTTCTGTAGCAGATAACGGCGGGAGAAAATGGCGCGTATCTCAGAAAAATACCACTTCCCGTGTAGATGGTCACAGTACTTCAACACCTCAGCGTCGATTGACTGGAATTCGCCGTTCTCTTCGTCCACCTCGAAATACATTTCGGTGGAAGTAATTGACATTGTGCCAGGCGCAACTAACCCAGGCGCGATCAGCTTCGCCTTCGTGCTGATATTAACCGGACCGGTCAGGTCAAGATCGAGCTCCCGGTCCTCGATCAACAGTTCCGAATCGTCCAGCAAATCGGGCTGTTGCGAGCGCGGCACCGCTATCTGCGAGTATATCTCGTCCCGGTTCGACCTGCCCAGTGCCACGCGATTGTTGCCACCGGCAATACCTGCGCGATCATCACCACTCGTCTCTTCGGGGGCGGTGGTTGCGACTGCTGCTGCCGCTATCGTCGATACAACTGTTGCTAAGCCATTGACGAGCGACGCCTTCAGCGTGGCCTGTGGGTGACTCGAACCGCGCGGATTCTGCACCAGACGCTTCCGACGACGTGCATCGTCCTCCCAGGCGTCCAGCTTCCAATAGATCTGACGTGAATAGTTGGCGTTCATGTCGCCCCATGCCCCATGTCGGTTGCCCATGATGTTGCGCACCTTCTCCAGCAACCGGCTTGCTATGACGTTGTCGCGGCGGCGGGCAGCCGTGATTAGATGGTCGCACATGCGCTCCTCCTCACGCCTCTCAATTAGCGTTTGGGCGCATTGGGACTCGAAATCGGCGTGCTTCAGCACATCGTCTGCCCGCATCCGGTTCAGAATGAATTCGGCCTCGTTGGCGACCCTCACGATGTGATCTTTCATCGCGTGTGACAATAACCGGCCCTCGTTGATCAGCTCAATAAAAGCGAGACCGGCGTGTTTCTGCAGACTGTTCTGCCACTCCTGCGAGCATAACAGCATAACCAGCTCGACCACTGAGTGGCTATTCTTGAAAGTCGTCAGACCCTTTCCCTCCATCAGCAGCTCTTGGCCATGTGATCCGACCAGCGTCTTCGATAGGAAGGGCGCAAAATCCACCATAATTTCGCGCAGCAGCGGGCACACTGGTCCAAGGGCGATCTCAAGTTTTTGTGTCAGACTGGCCTCTCGCGAAGGTAACGCCAACGGGATCTGGCCGACGAATGGAGTTTTCAGGTTGATCTCATCGGTGCTGCGTCCGCGATTGCTACCACCGACACCACCACCGCCAACTACCACCGTGGACGACACCGACGACGGTCCGAATCCGTCTGGCATCCTTACGACCGAAATATCAGACTCGTGCTTGCCACCTTCACCAGGACCGACGGGCTCTCCGCTTCCATCAAGACGCGTTCCACCTCCTCCCATAGTTTGAATTGACGAAATGCAAGAATCATTGCCGCTGACGCCGATTGCATTAGCCCCTACGCCACTGCCATCGCTGCCGAGCACAGCAACGGGTCCATCGACGCCTTGTGGCTTCAAATCGCCAACCCCGTCATCGTTCAGGTTGACATCGGTCCAGCTCTCGTCGTTTGAGTTGGTTGGTTTGTGGTCGTCCGGCATGATTTCGCTAGACGTTTCCACCTCCTGCGGATCGTTTTCGGTTGAGTTAAGGTTCAGGGAGGCACCATCCGAGTCAACACTCTAGAATCCAGGAAGAGAGAAAAGAATCGAAGAAGTATAAGCGAGAAGGATGATGATGTTTTCCGAACAATCCCTCTACCCACGAGCATCCGCACACACATAAAAAGACTGAACAACACAGCAAAGCAAGATGTAAGCTAGCAAGCGTCCTTTCCTGCAGGAGTTCACGCACATGGGATGAGGTGTTTGTCGATTGGTACATCTTCAAAAAACCACAACCTACCTCCGCCGTACAAACAGGATAAAAGGAACACAAAGAATCAACCGCTTTCAAAGAGGAAGGAAAGAGAACGAAGACCTAGGTCTGCAGTATTGGAGCTGCTTCTGCTGTTTAGCCGCGAAGTGCCATGATGCCGGGACAAGAAAGATGCTGGCTAGCCGAGTATGTGCCGAGTGACTTGATGTTGGGGATGTGTATGGAATGTGATGTAGGGCTATGGCAACATGTTAACACGTGTATATGTGTTTCTGTGCGATTTCATGTCCACTTAATTTACCTTCGCCGCGGAGAAGGACGAAGCGGATAAGGGGCTGGTGGTGGTGATGATTACCCCAAGTTCGTCTCTATTTAGGTTGGTGGCCGTGCTGGCACTCTCATTGCGCGGAACGTTGGAAGATAACATCGCCTGTTTATGCTGTTGCTGTTGCTGAGAGCTCAAAGAAAGGACCTGTGTGTCGGCACCGCCACTAGATGAACTGGGCGATGATATCCGCTGGTACGACGGTTTTAGAAAGGTGGTAACATTTTTTTTATATTTTTTGGATTTGAAAACATTGAACGCTACGTTAATTAATTGTAGGAATTGCGAAGGGATGGATGGGTATTATTGTAAACATATCCGTAATGCACTGACTCACAGATTCAAATACAAAACCATTAAACTTAATTTATTTGCTTGAAACCCACCTTGATCGAGAGCGGACCGCTCGAATGAGAATCGTCCGCAATGACGGAAGAATTGCTCTCGTCGACCACGATCACCTCGTACTCGCCGTCCTGCATTGATTGGGTTCCTACAGTAATAAAAGATCAGGACAAAAGATACAGCGTTAGTATGGATGCAACTTGAACGGAGGATGGAAGAGGGTGGAGTTGGGAGAGCGGACAACACACACACACACACACGCGCGCGCGCACACATACATACGACCATACGAAACTCAGGAGATAAATTTGAAACCAAGAGAAACGGAAATGCAAGTTATCGTGCTATTCAATATTTGGAATTGAGAAAGTAAAATAACAGAAAACGAGACAACTTTCAACACAATAGAGAAGAAGTAGAACAGGAAATGAAGAAAACGCAATATCGCGGACTTAAACCGATAGTAAATGATTTTTTCGAGAAAAGTAATACGGTTTACTTCTCACATCTTACTCAAAAGCGGCATGGGATTGTTTAACGATCTAAAGCTGAAAAATGTAAACCCATGGAAATCATATTTGGCTTTACTAAAATATATGAAGACATAAGTCCAATACGACAATACAACTAATATAAACAATATAATGATACAATGTCAAATGGAAAAAGGTGATAATAATAATACGATATAAAAACGGGATGAACGTGCCGAGTGCAGCAACGGCGAGAGTGGAGTAGAATGCGACCAAGTTGCATAAGCATGGACTAATAAAACAAGCGATGATCTCAACGAAAAAAGGGCGGAAAAGAACAAACCAATCGATCTAATACAATTGCTCTGTTAAGAAACGGTTTGCCCGTTCTCATATATGTTAAAAAAGATATCTATCTGTATTGAGACGCTCCGGAGTCAGTGCGCTTTTTTAAGAGTTACTGTGTGCGTGAGTATCAATAGCTGGGTTGAATATACGATCAAAACAATAGAAACGTAAAGAACAAAAAACCAGATTCTCCTGAAGGAGGTCTGCAGCACTTTATCACTACGGGTCTTTTAGGCTCACGCGGAAAACGAAAATGAAACGAAAACGGGTAGGGTAGATGGCAATTGGAGAGCATTTGGCGTGCCTTTGGACAGCTTTTCACTGACGACACCGGCACCGGAATGGTGGCTGCTGCTGGTAATGCCCTGGCTGGCGGTTGTGCTAGGGACAGCGTTGTGTTGAAGCACCGCTGACGGTATTGGTGATTGTTGTAACGGGCGATGAGCCGAGCGACCGTGCCCGGCCACGCCGCGTAAATGACCACTCATTACAGCCGCTCCGTACTCGACCGCCTGACCCGTTGCCCCGCCGTTCAGCATGTTGTTGTTCACGATGGTCTGCTGTTGCTGTTGGTACTGCTGCATATGTGAATGTTGCAGGTGTTGCTGCTGATGGTGGTGCAGATGATTCAAGTGGCCTCCGATGGCTGCTGCTGTTGTTACTGCCATCGTTGGAGCACCACTGCCGGGTGAGTAGCAGCTCATCATATCACTCGAGAACATGCAGGTCCCACCACTACTAGTAGCGTTGTTGTGGTTATTGTTATTGTAATACAGTGGTAACGACACACCACCATTAACCGTCGCGCAGGTGAGCTCCTTGGCTCGAGTGTTATTGGCGATCAGATGATTGTTGTTGCAGTGATTGCTGTTAATGTGGTTGCTGGCGCCATTGATGACAGTCGGGGCCATAGATGGAGACGAGATGGCTTGCGAGGACGATATGAGAGTTGTGTTGGAGCTGCTGCTGCTGTTGCTACCATACTGCACCATGCTGCTTCCGCAGACACCGGCGGTACCACCAGCGATGGCTCCTTGGGTGGTACCACTGGCACCTACACCAGGAACCACAACTGCCGTTTGGTGGTTGGGATGCGAGCCTGGTAAAAACTGTGGGTAAACGTGATGCGACCATTGTGGGAAAAGCGGCCGAGTGCCACTCTCTGTTTGATGGCCGTTTGTTGACACGTTGATAGTGATTCAAGCGCCCAACGGATCACCGCCAGCAGCAGGAGTTGTCCCCCCACATATTCCCAATCGTTGCGTAAGATGGCGATGGTCGAAGAGCAAAAGCATTGTAAGGTAGGTTAGCATTTGAAAGTTATACAAACACAAACACGAGAAAAAAGGGACCGATAATACGGAATGCGAAATAGCGCATGTGGATGCAGAAGTACTAGGTATTGGTGGATACAGTGGTAAGATCATTTCGGGGGATTCCGATTGAACATTGAAGAGAGCGAGAGAGAGAGATAAAAAAAAAAAGAAAGAGAGAGAGAGAGAGAGAGCAAGAAGAGAGAGAAAGACGCACCAAAAAACACACCACTCTAAAAGATACAATATAATATTCGAATTAGCAGGACAGCAACGCTTCAGGGTATAGCAGAACCTAATCTCTCTTTTTCTTTCTCTCTCTCTATCTCTCTAAAGGAGTTCAGAATGGCATAAATACACGCGATGCGGTGGATTTGATGCCATTTTCTTCTAGGAAAAAATAACTTTGGTGGTCATTTTGGCTCCTCGGGTAGTGTTAACATAGGTATAGCGTACTGCGTCTATGATGAATGAAATGAACATTTATGAGGAGCCTGAGGCGATATGCTCATTTTGCTCATTTTGCCCATTTTGATGTTGCTATGGCGAAGCTGTAGACGATTGCTTGCGCGGCGGTGGCAGAAGGCCCTACTGGAATCGACACGTTAATCGCAATAAAACTAGAGGAGCCGCATGCGACACAAGAATGTTGCGCTGCGACTGTAGGCGACATCCCTTTGAAAGCACGAAAGCGGAGACACTTCGGCACTACATGCGCCTCATTTGCCTACCTTGCGTGGGTGTAGTGCGTTGGTGCACTACTGGTGACGAGTTCCTGTGGATCTGTAGCTCGACCGGTGGCTCGAGAATGTCGCGATATTTGGACACCATGAGCACCGAGATGAAGTAGACGATGGCGAGCGACAGAAATTGAGCTTGCTTGGTTTCCTCCTGAAAGAGCCGTTTCTTGAGATTACCATTAGCCTTGCATATGCCGCGGCCCATACCCTCCCCTCCAAAAACCACCTACCACATCGCGATAGATGACTGCCCGTAGCCGATTGATGTCCATGTCCTGCAATAGCTTTTCTGGATCCTTCACTGGACTCAGAGGCCCCGAAAGCGACTCAATAATCGTTTTTGATGATGTCGATTGGGCGCCCCGAATCAGGGCCTGTAGGTGTACACCACCCGGTATATCCTTTAGCGCCATTCCATTGTATAAACCGCGCGTACGCTCCTTACATTCAAGACAGTTGCGGACGGCGCAAGTGCAAACGAGCCGAAGGCATTGGCGCAGGATGCCACCTGAAGACATATTCTTCTCCGCCTCTAGCTCGCTGAAGTTTAAAGAGCTGGCAAAAATCAGCACGTCTGCCATGTTCACCAACCGCTGCAGGAACGAGACAGCCACGTCAAGCGGCATGCCTTGCGTCGGCTCTAGCACGTCCAGTTCGGAGTTGGGTGAGGTGGCGCTAGCCAGCAGCGGCAGCAACCCGCCGCACGCGATTATCAAATTGTCTGCCAGTTGCGAGATCAGATGAACCGTGTTCACTACGAAGATCGCGTTCTCAGTTGAATTGACGAAATCTAGCACACTCTTTGTCGAATGACTCCGCCACACCTGGATGTCCGTTTCCAACGAGAACAGTACATCAGACAGCAACCGCTGATGGATGTAGGACCACTTGAACTCGGGTATGCGGAACGGTGGGCGTGTCGGCCCGGGTGAGAACATTGGCCGGTTGCCCGAAGAGGAACTGGATTGCTTCGACGAGCGCTTGGGTTGACCGTCATAGATGAAGCCATCGTTGCCTGCGCTAGCCATAGTTTGCGCCAGTGGCGGCTGACTGTTGTTGCCGGACGGTACCGCTGGCAACGATTGTCCAGCGTTCACACCATTCGCCGATGCCTTGGACGAGTGCGTTTGAGGCTGTGAACCGTTGGCTGAGGAGCGCTTATGAGTGTCCATCTGCTCTGCTGCTGCTGGCACGGCATTCGGTGCCATCCCAGTTATCATAGTCTCGGCCGATCCTGCTGGTTCCGCGATTGTATCGTGTTTTGCCGACAGCTGATTTGATTCATCTGCTGCCACTAGTACGTCTGATTTGTTTATATCCTCTTCCTCTTCCTCTTCCTCTTCCTCCTCTTCCTCTTCATCTTCCTCCTCTTCATCATGCTCCACCTCATCCTCCTCTTCATCCTCTTGATCTTCGTCCTCCTCGTCCTCCTCGCCCTCCTCGCCCTCCTCGTCTTCCTCGTCTTCCTCTTCTCCCTCATCAGCGTCATATTCTTCATTCTCCTTCTGTGTCAGAACCTTCTTTTTCTTCTCTTTTTGCACTTCTTCTTCATCCTTCTCATCTTCACCTTCATCCTCGAACCCCTCTTCCATCCCCTCCTCCTCTTCTTCCACATCATTTTCGTCTTCCATCACACCTACCTCCTCCTCTTCCTCGTTGAGGAGCACGATCTTGTTTTGTCCCGCCATTCCTTTCATTGCTTCGGAAACGACACTAATCTTGGTGTAGCCTTGGGTCGGTCCCTCGTGGTGGTTGTTATTGTGATTCAGCACCGTCGCGCCACTGACTGTACCACACTGGCATTCCAGCGCCATTCCACTCGTAGTAGCGCCATTCGTTTTTTCCACTCGCTCTACGGCATCGGTGATTATCGATTGGACCATGTGCTGTATCTCGCAAGCAAGGGATTCCGTCGCTTCTAGGCTGTGCCCAGCCTCCGGGTCGGAAAGTATACGGTCAAGCACTTCCTCGATATATCGCTCCACGAATGCTGCTATCTTTGCCTTATCGTTCTCATCTTTGTACAGCGGCTCTTCTGTTGCCGCTATTCTACGCACAACATCGTTTACACTCTCGCTATTGCTTATTGTTTCGGCATCAACCAGCGGCAAATCATCACTGCCCTGTTGATGGCCACTCTTGCTACTCTCGTCTTCGAGCGGCTTGAGCTGGCTCATCTTCACCACCTCATTGACCGCAAGCTCGATTTCCTCGTCTTTGATAACGGGCGACGATGTAGGTTCGGTCTGCGTTTCCTCCCCTTGGATTTGTTGCTTGCCATTCTTCTTGCCGTGCGCTCCCACGTCCCGCGCTTCGTAACCCATGAGCTGTAGGTTGGCAGATGATTTTTCAACAATTTCTTCGACGATGCGCTGGACCACCAGCGCATCGGAGGATCCCAAAGCTGCCATTTTGCCAGCGGCGACGCTTTTCACATCAGCCACCAACTTTCTTCGCTGGTCACAATCATTCTTCTCCTGATCTACTTCCTCTGCGGTGTACTCCTCTTTCGATTTGGTTGCTTTTTCCACCTTATCCTCCATCTCTTGATCGTCAGCAGCATGTTCAGCTGCGTCTTGACAGTTCCGTTTTGTAACTGGCTCTTCGTAGTCCGTGATTCGATCGTTCGCTAGGATGTTCTGCTTACCGCAAGCACCGTTCTGAGCGAGCGAATTACCTACAAATCCGTCGTCGGTCGAGTCCTTCACGACTGGATTCTTGATTACCGTTTCTACTGTTTCGGGTCCGCAGATGCATCCGGTGGAAGTGGCAATGGACGCTAGTGATTGATGATGCGGTGGTCCACCACAGTCCCGATGACCATCCACCAGCAGATCCGACTCAGTAGTTGGCTTACCATTGCTACCGGACCCCTGCTGTTCCCAGCCGCTGATGGTGCTGATCGGTCGCTGTTGCCGGAGTGCTGGATCGGTGATGTTGTCTGTACGGTGCTTCTCATAGTGCTCGTACATTTGGGCAAACTGTAGTTTAAACTCCTCATACGACACCTTCGAGTGCACGATCGCGAGGGTATCGACCCACACCCGCCAGCCACCATATTCATACTTAATCGCATGGTGTAACAGCATCCGGAAGAGAGAGTACACCATGTCTGACAGTTTCTGCTCCTCGGAACTCTTCGGGTGAATGTAGGCCATCGCGATCAGCCACTCCTGCCACACGCTCATCTGCAGTACGGTGCGCCGGTTTTCACGGTTATTGTTGCACAGCAACGTCATATCGGACAGGAAAAGTTTCTTTACCTCGATCAACTGCTCCGATTGCTTCGACTGTCGTATTAGCGTGGCAACTACCTTTAGTATCATTGGGTTTTCCAACCGATAGTGGCTCTCCGGTTCCGGATGCTTGGCATATAGGATCTGCTGTGAGATGTGCTCGGTCATGATCTCATAAAGCACGTTGTATGTGGGCAGCGACATAGATTCCTCGTACAACAGTAACCGCTCGGCAAGGAGTGTATATAGGTTATGGGGTGACATTACATCATACTTTCGCCTGAAAGCGTAAATAATCAGTAGTTATATAGCAAAATGAGACAAGCAAACGGTGGCAAAGACGCCAACGTGAACACTCACTTGTGGGTGCTGCGCGAGAGAAAGAAACCAAGCAACTTGAGTGCCTGCAACCGGATTAACTGGCTTTCGGCGGCGAGCAGCTTAAAGATCGTGCGCACGCCGTGTTTTACATCGAACGCAGGTACCATCGAGCTTGGGTGCTCCGACATCAACGATATCAGCATCTGCAGCACGTCGTGGAGGTTCTCGTCCTCGTGCATGGTCATTAGGTAGTTGAGAATGCTTTGTAACTCGTCATCCTTCACCCCGTTGCCAATCATTATCAGTTGCTTGAGGAAGAGCAGAATGTACGCTCGGATTGCCAGGATATCCTTTTGGGCTGGTCGCGGCCCATCTAGTCCCTTAGGCGTGATACCGCTCTTTGATCGCGGGTTCACTACCCAGTAGTAGAATTTGAGAGTGTGCACAGTTTGCAACACCGTGCTCACCCGACGAACATTGCTGTAGATCTGCGTGTCGCTCAGGAACTCAGTCGCCAGGTAGGCGTAAAGGCGAGCCTGCACCGTGGCCGGTGTATAGATCCAAAGCGACGGATTGAACAGCACGTGGTCGAGTAACTGCCAGGTGAGGAATGAGAAACAGAACAGCTAACACTTTAACTTTGAATTTCGTCTGCCCTGCCACAAGCCGATTGTTTTTAAATGGGCATGCAGCAATAGAATAGGGCAAATGACGGCAGACAACATCTTCACACCACAAAAAAGAATAAATGACAAGCCAATGACAAACGAAACGCAATGATAATGGCAATTGTGTTGCGATAAGTTGTGGGATACTTTTTCTTTTTCTACAATACAGTCGCTCTAAATTTTATATGCGTAAATTTTATATGCCTTCAGAATATATTGAAGTTTATTTTCATGCATGCAACAAAATGTCAAATAACTTTCATGCACAATATGCAGTAGAAGTTTAATAAGCAAAACAACGTAACTACTTTACCGACGGCAGGTTTCGTAAAAAAAAAGATGAACTGCTGTCAACATGATTGGGAAGACACAGGGCTCGATTGTAGGAAAAGTCGCAGATCATATGCATCGATCATTCAGCCGATATGGTCGGCCTTAGTGGCCGTATAGCTAACATATGGGAATTATAGTTTGCCACGACGGCAAAATTTTAGACTATTATCGTCCTCCTGGAGCGACACCTTAAAATCGAACCCTTATTTCTCGACTCGCAGTCAATTTTGCTCAACCCGGAATAAAAACTTCGGTTACTATGGAACAGGACGTACTAATGATTTAATGAACAAAAAATGCTTGCTTGTAAAAAACGAGTCAAATCAGTTTGGGCCGAATTTTGCGGGTGCTATACCGAATAGGTCCACTTGCAGCTATCTCAGTACAGCACACTAGCAGAATTTGACACGATCAGGCTAGAAACGGGGTTCTTACAAATAGTTAAAATAGAATGAATACTTGAAACATCATGCAAAACATGAACATATTTGAATGAGGTAGAAAAGTTTAGTAGTGCTGCCGTGGATATAGCAACAACTATTCGACCGAGGCCTGAGCCTCGAGACCATATGCACAGAAGGAAGGAGAATCCTCTATTTACTAAGTAATGCCCAACATCTTGCGTTGTTCTTTTCTCACTGTACAGCCCAGAACCATTCTTCACATAGAACTCTGAACCGGGTCCAACCGGTAACAGAGTATCTTCTTTCTATAAGCTCCAAGGAAGCTAACGGGAGGGGTGCAATCGACAGAAACGTCGTTCATCTGGCTGGAACGCAAGATGGGAATCGTGACCACATACCTGTTTCAGCAGCAGGTCCGAGTTGGCTGACAAACACGTCACCAGATACTTCGTAAGGCTCAGGAACGACCCTAGCACCTCCAACGACAGATGATCACGGGACGAACGTTGTAGCATGAACGAGATAACAAGAAATCCACGGTTCTGTAGGGACAGATGTGCGCGAGAATCACATTAATTCCTGTGCGATCAGCGATATTGTGGATACAGCTTACCTGTATCATATGTTGCTGCACCGTCTGCGAGCTTTCGACGAGCTCGCAAATGAATCCAAGAAGTTTAGCACTGTTGCGTTGATTGGTTGAGGGAAAGTAAAACAATAAATAAGAAAGCGACGTTACCTCACCAACGGCATCAAGCGTTCTTTATGTGACTTACCATAGTGTTGGGTCCTTTCTAACGTCCGTTGCTTCATATGGCATATCCAATTGTGAGAATAGCGGGAATAGCACCTGGATGCCACCGATCGAGTTTAGTGTACAGTGTATCGAGTGAGTTGCTACGGCCTTCACATCCTGTAGCGATAATAATGATATTATCTTCAAGCTAGAATGCTGCCTCGATCTCATCAAAATCGCACACACACACATATGTGGTACCTACCTGCAGCATCAACGAGTGCGGAGTATGGACGAAGTACGACAGATTACCCTTGGGAGCAGACTGCAGGCAGAGCTGACCATCGGTGGCAACAGGGTTGTACATGAACACGATAGCGCTCGATAATTTCCCATCGTACAATACCTTTAGCGGAGAGTTGTGGATCGATGCCATGTACGGATGGAGGATGGGTAAACGAGATAGGTTTAATGTTTGGTTTAATGGTTGCTGTTGCTAAGAAATGAGACTGTGTGGTGTTGAGATTGTACATTTGTGTTAAAATTGTTATGGGATAGTAAGAGGGAGCTTGCATTTTTTATTTATTAATGAAAGAACACCGTGTTACGATGGGTACAGTAAGACATGTGTTTTAGTAACGGTTCTCCAGAATTCTTCCAAAAACTGAATGTTCATTCGATTTCTATAAACATTACGCTAATGATATTAACGCTTAGCAGTTTAATAGGGGAAGGGGGTGTTGAATGGATTTAAAAACAATATTTTCCAGATAAACACCCCCAATTAGCCTCCTCTACAATAGATTATTGGTTATAATTTTACAAATATTTTACATCCCTAGCCTAATTCTTAAATTAACATTCTTTAAGGAAGGGGGGGGGGGGGTGCTTCGGTGTTTTATTTTATTTCTTCGCATTTACTTTTTACATTTGGCTATGAGTGCTTATTCTTGCAAGAGTATTGTGTCAAATTTTGGGATCAATCGAAGCAAAACTGACGAAGATAGTGATTTTTGAAAATACGCCTTTCATATAAGTCTCAATGCATCTCAATGCATCTCGCTATTCTCCAAAACCTACGTTTTCAAAGTCGGTGCCTATCGTAGCAAACTACTGGACCGATCGATTTGAAATTTTGGACACATAATCTGTAGACTATTTGCCAGGTAGCCCCGTCGAGTTTTCATAAAAATTGTTGATAATTTTTTATTTTCGTTTCGAATTTCGAAGCATGAGGTACCTTCATCATTTGCGTAACATATTATATATTATAATAAAATTTCTCGCCGTATTAAGCGTAAAACGAGCGAAATCTTGAATAGATCGACTGCATACTTCCGGGAAGAGACACTGTCGCGAACCAGAGTGTTTGCATAGCTTAAAAAAATCTTGGTGGGTCGTAATCGTGTTGAAAATGACAGTCATAATCGAAGACCTCGCACCAGCCTAAGAGAGCACAACATTAGATCCTTTAGACGGCTTAATGAAAATGACAGATGTCGTATCACTACAGGACAATTAATGCGACCGATTCTTGTAATGTTTTAAGTGAGATCCGACTAGCATATCGCCGCTAAATATGGGACCTATTGATAGGAGAAGTGGTTCTGCTCCATCCATCTTCTCACCCACGCACACTTGCATCCATTACTAGGGAAAAATAGAAGCATTTGAGGTAGGACAAATTGGAAGACTCTTCTTTCAGTCTTGACTTGTCACCCTGTGACTTTCGTGTGTTTAGCTCTCTCAAGGAAATTTTGGGAGACAAAAGATTCAACGATGATGCTGAGGACAAAACCTTATTTGCACAATTGGCTGCAAATACAATCAACATCTTTCTACCTGAAATGAATTAAAAAGCTGCCTATCTGCTGGGAAAAATGTCTTTCGGAATCAGGAGATTATGTAGAAAAATAAAAGATACGTTTTGAGTTTGAACAAAAAATAAATTAGCTATAAAAAAAGTCTCGTCTATATTTGATTCACCCTCGTAGATTGGTTGCCATGAACGTAGTTTTGATCAAATCTTCCCCAAAATAGAACTATATATTATTGAAAAGTTGTAATTTAATATGAAATTATTTTGAAAACATAAAGTTGAACTGTTTCTTCACCGAAAATCGATAAAAATAAGCTTTTTTACCCAAAATAACCAACAAACTACAACTTTTCAAGAATATTTGGTTCTATTTTGGGGAAGATTTGATCAAAACTACATTCATGGCACCCAATCTAAAAAGGCAAGGGTAAAAAACCAATATATACACCTCAACCGATTCGGTAGGCTTTCCGGTTCTAATTGCATACATTTAGTGACAAAACATTTCAAAATTTAGGGGTTAAATAACCGGTGGAATGAACCAGAACCTTAAACATGAGATTAAATCAATTTATGGTGCGAAAAACTACCTAAATATTATCTTTCGACAGTGAAAATGTAATGGAATCTCCCTCCCCTCTTCCGTAATAGCACTATTTAACGTTTATAATGTTTTTTTGAAAGATATTTAACTGTAAAGGTGTGTATGTTTTGGGGACAATTGTTATGGCTAAATCATCTTTTTATCTATCTGGAAGGGACGGGGGAGGTACAAGCGATATACTAGGTATGTCTCGCTCCCTCCCCACCCCTTCCTCCTCCGCTTTCCAAATGTGTTTCTGTTTGCGGCTCATTCTATCGGTTATCCAACGGCAAAATTTTGAAATGGATAACCCCGTAAATTATTTAAATCCTTAGGTATATGTATTGGTTTTTTACCCAATATTCTTTTTTTCGCACCATAAATTGGTGTAATCTCATGTTTAAGGTTCTTGTTCATTCCACCGGTTATTTAACCGCCAAATTTTGAAATGTTTAACCCCTAAATTTATGCAGTCAGAACCTGAACGGCCGAATTTAGGTTGAAGTGTATATATTGGTTTTTTACCATTTTTATAAAAACTTGACGGGGCTACCTGGCAAATAGTGTACAGATTATGTGTTCAAAATTTCAAATCGATCGGTCCAGTAATTTTTATGCTACGATGGGCACCGACTTTGAAAACGTAGGTTTCGGGAAAATCGCTTCAAAGTTGCGAGATGAATTGAGGCTTGTACGCCTTTCATGTATTTTCAAAAATCAATATCTTCGTCAGTATTGCTTCGATTGATCCCAAAATTTGACACAATACTCTTGCAAGGATAAGCGCTCATAGAAAAATGTAAAAAGTAAATGCGAAGAAATAAAATAAAAAACCGAAGCCCCCTTAATTACAGCGAAACAGGCGATTTTTGAGTGGCTTATTGTACCAACTTTTGGTTTACCAGTTTTGGTTATAGTATATTGTAAAAATTTTGTAAAAAGCGAAAAAAATCCTTGCAAGGCTCAGTGTCTACATGTAAAACGTGGCGAAGGATTTTGATATAATTTTTGTTGTGTAATTAAGGTGATAATAGTGGCATAAACAAAGGCCGCAATGTGCAAGGTATCACAACCCTTGTACAGTTCGATCCTCGCCTATGTGTTGACTGGAAAATATGGTGAAAATTCGAGGGAAAAGCAGGAAGGGGGGGATAATTTAACGAGAAATCATAAAAGCATGCTTACGGATACAAAATCAAACGAATCGCCACTGGGGTCGGTGGCAGAAGGAGCAACAGAAGCACCGCCGGACGCTTTTGTAGTGACCGCGGACAAGGTAGTTGCGTTGGCAAACACTACTGCACCCGAACCCCCGCTAACAAGATTTCTATGGATGTTGGACTCGAGCGGGACGTGGGACGGTGGCGAAAGCGACATGGCGACGGATGCGTTAGGTTTCGCTGATTCGTCACTCACCCTCTTATGATTGTCCGGTAGATTCAGGTAGCACTCGTTGTCGAAGCGGAACTGGGACTGCAAAAGAAAAAAATACGCACACACAGGCAGAAAGAAAGAAAGAAAGAGAGAGAGAGAGAGAGAGAGAGAGAGAGAGAAAGAGAGATACGATAGCGAGTGCAACTCCATCTGCTAGCGGTAGGGTCATGACCGCAAGGTAAATTTACCTTGTAGCCTGGGCCTAGACGATGCATCGCGCATATTTGCTGTGTCGTGAGCGCCTCGGAGAATAGATAGATGGCGGCCATCTGGCCGCAGAATACACGCTCCTCGTCTAGTTCTGGCGTTGCTCCAACATAGCACTTGTCGAATGGCTGATGTTTTGGAACGATAAAGCAGAGTGGCGCGCCAGTTCAGCAGCGTCAGTACTATTCGTGAATTCCCATTCGGTTTCCATACTTACGTCGTTCGTGGACACGAGCCATGCCATCTCGGTGCTGGAGGCCAATTGTCCGTTTACCAGGCACTTGATTTCGCTCTTCGTCCACCGGTTATATATGTAAACGATCGCAATCATATACCATTTACGCGGCTGGAACTCGTACTTCACGCAGTGTTGAAAACCTTTGCCCTTCACCTTCATTGACGTGAGCACCAGGCAATTTCCGACGAAGTGGGCCGTGTAGCCGACACCCTTGGACGTTTTAAAACTAAAGTGTTGTTCCGAGATAACATCAGATGCCAGATGGTTACAATATGTGATCGATACTCACCAGTACAGATAAGGTTTCTCCCGTTCGATATTTACGGAATTAATCGGATCGAGCCGAAACCAGGTGCTGAAGGTGAAACCATTCTCGTAAGGCCATTTCGCTAACGGTGGTAGTACAACAGCCTGTGTTCAGAATCATAAAGCTATATAATCAGCTTTATAATATTTAAAAGGATACTGAAGCTGACGCAACAGTATCGCGAATCTCTATCTAGCGAAACCTACCGATCCCTTTCGTCCGGGAAAGCTGAAAAATACGTCTGGCCCATTTCGGTGCGGCATCTGTTTCAGAACGTTGAGTAGCTTGGCCGAATGACGAGGCCATTTGCCGTTCACGGCCTTCATCGCCCCAAAAAGCAGCTTTAGCTCCTTCACAGTAATGCTGTAGCTCGCTAGCACGCCCAGCATCTCGATCAGAAGATCTGTATGGTTGATTGAAACGACGGTTAGCAACATGCATACCATGAGAATGGACAATTGAAAGGGGATGCCGAAACCACCTACCTGCGACGATGGGTTCTGCCTGATAAAGGCGCACAAGGACGTGCTCAATCAACCCAATTTCCGTGCAGGCCTGCAGGTTGCGTACGCTCTTCTTAAGGATCGCGATAAACACACTCCACACTTCAGCCTGCAGGTTGGCTGGGCAGTGGTCGAGCAGCTCCAGCATATGTTTCACGTTCTGGGCATCCTGTACCACGAAGTTCAGTTCAATATCGAATTCACCACCCACCAGCTGCAACAATTAAGAGAACGAAACGTCAGACATGATGATATGATCTGATCGATGCTCTAGCACTTAAGAACACCAACGACTGTAACCCAAGCGCCGATTCTGTTCAGCCGATTGGTACACTCCGCTTCAGCAGCTGTTGCTGAATGGTGGAGCCGCCCTCCCTCTTTCCCCAGGTATTTACCAGATGCAGCACTGTGTTGACGACTTCACGGTTTGCCACTTGACCAACCTCGATCAGTCCGATGAGGACGGCGAACTTGAGGTTGTCGGTCATCGACATTTTCACCACCTCCTCGGGCCGCTTAATGTCGCCGAGCGGCGGCCTCGTAAGCTCCGCCATGGCGTACGACGGCACTTCCAATTAGCTACAACATAAAAACAAAAAGAGAAAACGTACATCAAAAGGCTATCGTTTCGTCGTTTCTAGGCTGCCTCGTCAGTTTTATTTTCCAAGGGAAAAGGACACTCCCACACCAGCGTCACGTTTGCTAATAAGCTGATCCTGCATGTCTCTGCCACCAGGATCTATATAGTTATTATACAATCATCCGCGTTGTGCCGAGCAACAACGGAGCTGTGTTGTGCAGTTACCACAAAAAACCAGCTTAGCACAGCCATGGCAAGAAAACAACAGGCAGCATATGAGATGCTGCAGTACGTCTGACAGAGCACTGCGAGCGATTGAATGGTGCCCGATCCAACGATTGTTGGTAAATAGTGCGGGTGGTTGGCGTCTGTCAATCGTTTAGGATGAGGTCATTTGGCCACCCTTAAACAATTGGTTGTTTCACATTGCTCCCGTTCTGCGATTGCTTTTCATATATCGTCTGTGGCATCACTCATCGCTATATTCCATGCGGCGGTTGTGAGTGCGTGCGTCTGTGCGTGCGAGACCGGCTTAGATGGCTTTTGTGCCAGTCCATAGTGTCCTCTCTTACTCTTTTCCTGTTTTCCTCGACCCTATCATTACCGATAGATTAACGTTGTCGTCGCTAACTAATGTGCGTTGTTACCAGGTGGAAGGTTTGGCTCGCTCAGGCGCACCAGCGGTTGTCCACTCTCGCTTACTCTTCTAGTTCTTCTGCTTGTTATTGGGCTGGTAGATGGAGACCAAGCGTTGAATATTGATACCACGGTACCGCAGAACGTTCAACATGATCCACGGAACATCAAACGAGAACCAAACGACGACCAGCACGACTCCATGTTCTGCGCGCAACCGGGTGGTGTAGGGAAAGCGGATGAGGTTCGCAAACGCACTCACCAACAAGCATAGAGCAGAGAACCAGCACACACTCACACACACCGCTGGTACGCGTTCGTAAATAGGCCTTTTCCAATCTTGCGCTTCTTGTAAGCACTTCAGAAACCAGACGAAGGAATAGCAGGGAACAAGGCAAAGAGCGAATGATAGCCAGCCAAAAAAGGAGCAGCCATCCTTACCAAGGAGTCCTGGAAGAACTGGAGCAAACGAATTTGACACAGGCACACTCACTCCCCCAACCACACACATGCACAGCTACACGCGCGTGAGCACCCGCATTTTACATACAAACACGCGCGCGCACATGCATACGGTCACGGCGCGGACGCGCTCGCACACATATGCACGCACACTGCCAGTGGTGCAGTCTACCCTTGCTACACCTTTTTACACGGGAGATAATAGTGCACCTGTCTCCTCCCGGTTTTCCTTGCACATATTTTCTTTCGTTTCCTCACTTTACTTTCAAACACTTACTTTCTTTCGTCTCTTTGCTGATGGTTCCTGGATGTCACCGTGTTCGGTCTCTAATCCGCCTCTTACGCAGCCTCTGCCGCTGCTATTCTTACTGCTACTGCTGCTTTTCTTCTTCCTCTTTCTCACACCCGTTCTCGATTCCTCTCTCCCGCAACCCTCTTCAAAGACTCTTTTTTTCTGCGTCTCGAGGACCTCACTTCCGTTGCTCGTTCTTCGCCGTACCCTCTTTATTATCTGCTGCTGCTTCGTTCGCAATCGTCGTGTATTTTCCACGCAACAACAACACTATCGACATCGTCCTTGGAAGTCGAAAGAAACGTGAAAAGCAAACCGACGACGACGAATACGTGTTCTGTCTCTCATCGATTTTCGCCCCGTTTCACATCACACTAGCTCTATATAGAACATTCACGCATACCACACCAAGGTGCGCGATTACTGTATAATGCGTGCACAACAGCGATGGCGAATTCAAGCAATGATTAGACATAGCATCATAAGCGACCGCCACACGGGCGTGCGATTGTCGCGCGCGCAATGCCAGTAGGTGCTGCCAGACGGAGCGTAAATTTACAAATTAATAGATGCTGCCACACGGAGCGAAAATTTACGCGCAAATTTGCACATTAATGCCAAAATGTTTTCGCTTCGTGTGGCAGGGGTAAAAACCCGAAAATTTATGCCGAAATGTCAAACGTATTGTTTTCATCTGTGTTTTGGCCGCTGAAGTTGATTTCCGAATAAATTTTGCAGTTTTTAACGATATTGTTGCTGTTGCTGTTATATTTATATTAAAAATGCAAAAACAATACGAAAAGAACCTACATTTTCGTAAATAGCCGTGGCCACACGGGGCGAAAACCCTAGCGCAAACGAAAAAATTAATGCCAAAACATTTACGCTTGCCGTTTACATGCTGTCAAACGATTATAGGTCCGTGGAGCGTAAAACCTAGAGTAAAAGCTGTTTGCAAACGGAAGGGCTCGCAATATGTTCTATTTGTGGTTTACATTGATAGATAGTGATCATTGCTAGTGTGTTCAATCCTTTTCTTCCACAAAACGATTTTAATTTCCTCAACCCGGCCACGTAAACATATCGAAGCGTAAACGATTTGGCATTAATTTGTAAATTTGCGCGCAAATTTTCGCTCCGTGTGGCCACGGCTATAGCCGTGGCCACACGGGGCGAAAACTCTAGCGCAAACCAAGGTACTTTAAAAAGACAGGTAGCTTTATCCAGAACAAATCCTCGATCGTATTTTAGAAAAAACTTCAGAGTTTGACATTCATGGGATGGTGGGATGTTTACTTCGGGAACGCTCTTTTCGGAGCTGTTTTCGCTTTTCTGTGGTATTACGACAGTTCAAATTCACGAAAAGTGGAACGAAAGTTAAAGTTTATGCAAATATTCTCAAAATTCTTCCTAGTGTTTCAATATGGTATCGGTCCGTACGTCTTGCCACCCGGCCTAGAACAAGAGCTAGCTAGCGTTCCTGGACCGTGCTCACTCGCTGTAAAACACAACTCGGTCGCTCGAATGATCTTAAATAGAAAGATGAATCATTTAAACATTCGAAAAAGAGTGAAATCAGGTACTTTCCCTGATAAAACCACCAAACTTGCCCACATCTTCTTCTTCTTCTTCTTGAAACTCACGTGGTTTTGTTGATAAAAAGCGCCCTGCTATGAATGTCAAACAAATTGAAAATGGCGACCTGTCAAAGCGGTTAAGAAGCTACCTGTCTTTTTAAAGTACCTTGGTCAGCACTGCGCACGAGCTTGTTTGTTATGCGTTGACAACTGTCAACAGCCAACGATACGCGGGTCAACCATAACGCTGCTCAAATGAGCGAAGAACTAAAAGGGTCGTCCTTGGTAAAGATTATCGGGGCTGCTAAACGAAGAAACATTATAGGCGTCGCCATTCGTCTATCCATGGCCCCGAGACGACCGAACCACCCCAGAAGAGTAGTAAGATCGAAAAGCACCATGTCAGCTTTGATTGCGCGTACACGCTGACCCACCATTAGACGACGAAAAAGAATCGAAATTAACAACACGACGATGGCGACACCGGTCGAAGTACTTCTCACGGATGTAGCTCGACTAGTACTCGGTACGTATCATTGGGTTTACCGTATTCGGATCGTTGTTTGCCCCCTAAACCGCCTGTTGTCCTCTGGGACCACTCCACAGCATACTTGTATGACGAGAAGATGGATGAACTAGCGAATCAGTTTTGTCTACAGAATCCACTGTTAGAACAGGAGCGGACAGAGCTGGAAGCGTCCGGCAGAGCCGTTAACTACTGTGTCACCACGCTTCCGGTGCTAGTGCAGAGCTTGTGTGAGGATCACCATCGGCGTAAGTTTCATAAAGTAGGCCTCTGTTTTTTTGTTTTGTTTAAATCTCTCTCACTCTCTTCCTCTCTTATTTTCTATCTGTCTGTCTTCTTTCACGCGAACTTTTTCAAATGCAAAGTGCAAATGCTGCTGGAAAAGTACGACCAGGGATACCGATTCGTACAAGATCCATCCATCACGCTGATCGAGAAAATCGAGCTGCTACTGGTGGAGCGAATTGATAATATGTTCACGATGAGCAGCAGGATGGGATCGCCGTCGAGCAGTGCAGTCGAATATGGTGAACGCTACGCCGCCGAAGAAGCAGCGCACGAGTCGCGATCAATCAATCCGGCCGCCCCTGACCAGCTACAACAAGGAATCAGCGTCTCGCTGGATGGAAATGAGATTAGCTGGCTGCTACCGAATCCCAGCGAGCCAGAGGCACGCTTTTCCACCAACGCCACTACAAACTTACCAATCACCGGTGAGTTGAAAACGATTTCAATGATGGAGTTGGTACAAGTAGATGGCTCGATCGAAGAAGATGCTCTAGTGGAGCCAGAACAACGATACTGCTACGAGGAGCCCGAGATCTGGTTAACCCCCGATGGAAACGATTTTGAACCGGTCCTAACAGTAGAAGTCAGTGCCGAATTACCGGCAACGGCAACGGCGATGACCATACGCGGCGATGAGCCAGAACTGATTGAGTACTCGTGTGCAGCCGATTTGGCTTCAGTGAGTGCCAGAAAAACACCGATACCACCCGACGAAGAGTTTACCATTGAGACACAACAGATTGATGAGCGGCAAACCGCACAGGAGGTCGACCATCGGAGCGCCGAAGTAATCGAGAATGGAGAAACGAATGAGCAGGAGCAGCAGCAGGAGGAGATACAGGGCTGCCAAAATAGCGCCAGTACTGCGAAATGCACGCCGCAGGACAAGCGTGTCGTTATCGATCTGGGGCTGGCAAACATCATACCGGTGGTGGCTGCAAACACATCGCCTACCCGAGTCACATCGCATCGGCCGACGGTGGCAACGGTGCAGTCAGCGACAAGCGACCGGCCAGCAATGGCCGTACGACCGATAATGATTGTTCAGCCATCTTCGCTACCTTTAACAAACTTATCAATGCAGCAGATGGTATCTCCGACAACAAAAGCGCTGGTCGAGAAACGCACCCACGTCCGCCGATTGGTATTCGACATACCTCCGATGATGTCCCTCAAACGAAGGGCGCTAGACTCTACTGTGGTTGCAAAGTATGAGGAGCTCGGCATCCCCACTGACACTTTCCCTGGTGGCGGTGCTACTCCCGCGGTTCCCCCCGCAAATACTAGAGACACCACCACAATGATAGCTCCCAACGCTGACACGGCGAAATCGAAGACCGCCCAACGGACGGCTGAACAGATAGCTCAGGATGCGGCCGAATGGAAGCGAATCCGTTCCGTCAATACCAGCAACTTCGACATGCATCTGCGGATGATCTTCGCCGAAGAGGAGAAGCGACGACGAGAGGCAGAAAGCAAGCGTCTAGTCGCACTTCGCTTAGAACGCAAACGTGTTGCCCGAGCAAAGCAGCGAGCGCTTGCTGCTGCCGGTACGACCAACCGCCGGAAAACGGCACGGACTGATATAAAAGGTACGGTGGATGAGAATACGAAACGGCAGCGATCCCCGATAGCGAACACACCAATTTCACCGGCGACACCCAATACGACGCAAAAGCAAGCTGCTATGATAGAGGCGGCGCTAGCGAGCCCTATCATTGTTGCGTGCACCAAACTATCACCGACCGGGTGTCAAATGCCACGTCAAACCTTCCATAAGTGTCTCACGATCGAAAAAAGTGTCAAAAACAATGATGATGCTAGCTCCTCTAGCTGCCTAGTAACAGTACCTCCACCCTGTACAGTGCCGCAGACGCCGAAACCATCGAAGCCGGTGGTCTCGACGATGACCTCGGTGATGCAGCTCAGCAACGAGGACTCCGATTCGCCTTACAAGATTGACCCAGTGACGGACATTCCACAGACACCGCGCTTCCGCATACCGGAACAACCGTCCTGCTCTCCTCCGGGGGAACAATTCGCTGCAGGAGAGCAGCACTTACGAAACCTAATAGGGGAGCTGGATAGCCCATCGCCGATGACTATCTTGCTAAACCCATGCCGTCCAATTACGCCCGGTTCGGGCGATAACAGCAACTCGGTCACCGACAAAGCCTTCAATAGTGCTCACAGTGCAACAGTGCCCTCCGAATCTGAGCCGACCAATAATACCCATCATTATCCAACCAATCAGATGAACCTTCCTCATGATGCCAACAACAAAGAGACCACCATCAGCAGCCCACCGCCCTTACCAGTGCGTTGTCGCAAGTTGTTGACATTACCAACGGTGGCCGAACCGGCCCTCCCACCAATGTCGCCAATGCAGAGTGAGCGTGAATACAATAGGCTCATCAAGTCGGCTTTACGGCGAAAGCGTAAGGCGGAGGAGGCGATGAGAAAGGCGACAAAGGCTACCGGTGATGGACGCATCGATCACGGTACGTCGATGGGGTTCGGTTCGCCTAAGATGTACCACGTGCTGTTGGTTGGTCGAGCGGCAGCATCCGGTGGGCCAGTCGGGGCGCGACAGTGTCCAAAAAGGTATCGGCGGTACAGGTTAGGGAATGATGATCCTGTCATGGAGGTGTTCAACGGGGAAGCCAGGTTCACAATTGCCTGTTCGGAGCTGACCGTCCACTACGAGCAGCGGCCAGCACACGAGGATACAATAACGTCGGTTTCTGGCGCAAGTTGCACACACGATTCGGCAGAAAGTGACAGCGACAGCAGTACTAGTAGTAGCAGCAGTAACAGTAGCAATAGCAGCAAAAATACCAACGGCAGCAGCAGCAGCAGTAGTAGTAGTAGTAGTAGTAGTAGTAGTAGTAGCAGCAGCAGCAGCAGCAGCAGCAGCAGCAGCAACAGCAACAGCACCTTCAACAACAACAGTGGCAGTAGCAACAGTAGCAGCAATGCTAATAGCCGTACAGTTGTTGTCAATCAAGCTGAAGAGGCTGCTAGCCTTGAGACCAAGAGGTTGCTGCAAAGAGTAAGAGAAGAACGGTGATTCTACTGGTATGCTTTACGATTATACCGACTAAGTATAGACTAATTATTTCCACCGTTTTCTCTGTTTGGTGCTAAGGTCCAAAAGAATCGTCGATCGATCGATCGATACGGTGGGAAGCCTTTCTTCCCAACAGCTTCCAAAATAATTTTACTCTGTTTGCATATTAAGTTTACATGTATACATCAACAAGATGGATGTTTTTTGTGTCAAATGCCACAGAAACCGTTTTAGGTCGATCTACGATGCGCACAATAAGATCTTATTAGTGTATTCTCTATGTAGTAGGCGAGTGACCTACATTTTTTTATTTCTTATGTTTATTTTATATTCTATAATTCACAATATCACGTGAAAGTAAAAATTGAATGTAGATAGACATAATATTAATAAGGAATATTAACAATGATTTAAGGAATCGAGAGAGAGATCAAACGAGCAAATCAAGGGATCGCAAAGAATAAGTCTTAATTTAAGCATTGTAGTAACTGCCAAATGTCGCCAATTACAGGTAGGTTTTGCCGTATGTTCATCGAGATTAGTTGAGTCTCTCCAAAGCAGTCTCATAAATGTTCGGTGTCATCGATACTCATAGGCTCCGATCATATTGATTGAGAGATAGAAATGAAGATCTAGATGCGCTTATAGTTACCGAGTCTCTACACCAAGGTACTTTAAATAGACAGGTAGCTTTATGCAGAACGAATCCCCGATCGGATTTTAGAAAAAACTTCAGAGTTCAGAGTTTGTCATTGGTGGAACTGTGGGATGTTTACATCGGGAACGCTCTTTTCGGAGCTGTTTTCGCTTTTCCCTGATAAAACCACCAAACTTGCCCATATCTTCTTTTTCTTCTTCTTGAAACTCACGTGGTTTTGTTGATAAAAAGCGCCCTGCTACCAATGTCATACAAATTCAAAATGTTTTTTTTTTTTTTACAAGTGTAGGGCGGGAAACCTTCATAGGCACCTAGGGGAGTACGAGAGTTCCCTTCGGTAGTGTGGGGTTTTTACCCACTAAAACCCCCCTTCCAATGCCTTTAGCCCCCTTCGGTAGTACCTTGCGGCATCCTTCAAAGGGGAGGCTGAGCGGTAAACGCCCCATTCAACATCTACTGATGTTCTCGCAAATAGGTGTGTAGTGATAAGGGTGTAGAAAGAAAAGGGAAGAGACAGAGATAGAGAGAGAGAGAGAGAGAGAGAGAGAGAGAGAGCGATAGAACGATATTTGAAACGATAGCGGTAATCGAAACAGTAACAATAGCGATAATGGAGAGACAGAGGGAGAGATAATGATAATCGTAGCAGGAACGATAGCGATGATCGAGAGAGAGAGTGGCTGATAGCCGATCTTTGAGAGAGGATTTCGCATACGCGAACCGGAGAAGCGGCGTCTCTGATAAACGGGCAGTCTTGTAATAGAAGTTATACGTGGATGTAATACGTAGATGTAATGCGTGTAATGCGTGAAAGAATGGAAAATACAGCGAGTTACGACAGGTGTCTCACTGAGATTGCCCCTGGCTTTCTATCCTGGGCAACCGGTCTTCTTTTTGCCACTCGGCAAATAGTTTCCTCATCGCATGGCTGATGAACCTATTCACAGCATCGAAGGCAGCAGGGTTCTGACACATTCGTGTGACAATGTCATCTACCGAAAAGTCATCTCCAATGCTCCTCTTCAGCTCCTCTCTGGTGTCTGCGAACCTTGGGCAGACAACCAGAATGTGCTCTGGAGACTCCACAGTTCCTTGGCAGGCTGGGCAGTACGGTGTCTTGGTTCTGTTTATCCGGTGTAGATAATCCCTAAAATAACCGTTTCCTGAGAGGAATTGGGTTAAATAGAAATTATCCTCCCCATGTTTTCTGGTCACCCATGGACCCATTTCTGGGATTAGGCGATGCGTGCATCGTCCGCTTTTGCCTGCATTCCATTGGTGCCCATATCGACTGCCTGGAGTGTTTCTCCCAGCGTAGCGCTCGGTATCTTCCATGATCACTAAAGTGATAGGCATCATACCCGATATCACGCACACTGCCTCTAGTGAGACCGTGCAGAAAGCGCTCGCCACCCTGATCGCTAAGAGCCGGTGCACGCGGTCTAGAATCAGCTTGTTGCTGGGTTTTCTCAGTGCTACACCCCAGACTGGGCTTGCGTACCGTAGTGTAGATGACACTACAGTCGCCAGCAGTCTCTTCTTGGAGCCGGAAAGGCCCTCTGATCTGTGCAGCATACCAGTGAGAGCATTCAAAGAGTTCCTCGCTTTGTTACCCAAGCAACCATAGGTAGCCTTCAGTTCTCATGAGGAGAACAATAAATCCCCCTGAAGGCTCCAACAGTTCTGCTGCTGACAACAATCAGAACACCAAATCCCCTCAAAGGCTCAAACAGTTCTCCTATGAGAACACCAAATCCCCTCGAAGGCTCAAACAGTTCTCCTATGAGAACACGAAATCCCCTTGAAGGCTCAAACAGTTCTCCTATGAGAACACCAAATCCCCTCGAAGGCTCAAACAGTTCTCCTATGAGAACACTAAATCCCCTTGAAGGCTCAAACAGTTCTTTTATGAGAACACCAAATCCTCTGTCCAACACCAAATCGTGTGAAATATAATTTCTGAATTTGGATTTGAAACATAAACACGCGACCGATCGGTTTGACGTTTCAATTTCACGAAAATTCCTGAAACAACAACAACGTCAGTTGCATCTTCGCTTGTTAAAACAAGTGAAAAAACGTTTAAATTAGTGAAAAAATGTAGTGTAAAATAAGTGAAACAGTAGTGTACCATCGTAGTAAGCTGAGGTAAGTGTAGTTCACCGAAAATACGTGTTTGTTTTTTGTCCGCCGCAGCATCCGCAGCATCGTGATCGTGACGCAGTTACTGATATTATGAAGGAACACCGGATGATAAGAAAGGCTATGGGATGAGGTAAGTACGCCGGTACCGGATCGTATCAATCCACAGTGACACTAACACGGATTCTCCCTTCCCCACAGGATGCCCATAATTCCATATTAAACTTTGACGAGAATGTGTCGTGTCGTGCATCATCATCAGGCGCAATAGCAGCATTCGGTACATCATGTGCAGTAGACACAGCAGCCGGTGCAAGTACCTCATCCGATGATACGTGGAGTGCTAGTTACCGGTACGCAGAATGGTGGAGGTGAAGGATGCGAACCTTTCCTTTCGACCTTTCGAACAAAGATGCCCCGTTGCCAGCCGGTACGTGAATGGTGCCGGTGGTGTGCCGAAGGAAATCGCCGGTCGTGAGTGGAGTGCGGAGACGATAGAGGACTTCAATGCGACTACAGCGGTGCTTGCCCTGAAGCATGGACCGAAAATTGTCATCGAAAACTCCTTCCGTAATGGGTAAGTGGCGCCGGCGCCGAGGAAGTGCGAACAGGGTTTTTACATACAAATGATAACAATGATCTCTACCCCGTAATGAATGATAACAATGATCTCTAACCCGTAGCACGCCACCGGCTATCACATCACCGCAGCGCGGGAGACCGATCGGCTACGGCCCTGATCGTCAATGAGGGGTCCCCTCTGCTGATCGGGAATGGTAGCAGCTGCTGCTCGTCATCCGACGAACGGATCCACAATGAATTGCTGCGGCATGCACTGACGCATCATCCGCTCCATCACCACCACCATTCTAATCAGCATCACAGTGAGGTTCAGCAACGGTACCTCATCGGATGCTGCTTACGAAAACAGCGAGTAAAGGTAAGTCTTTATAGCGGTGGTCTGCTTCATTCTCATTCTCTTTCCCCCTTTCTCTTCTTGACAGCCTCCATCCACATCATGCATCGGCCAAGGATATGTGCTCTCCTCCCCAGCCTCGTTGAACGGTTCGTTAAAGCGATCGGAACCGAACGATTCGTACAGTGGGACCCCGACCGATTACCATCATCACCATCACCACCGTAATCGACAGCAACTCGTTGCATCATCGGATGAACGGACAATGCAGATAGCAAACGGTGCCGGCACTCCTCGACCCTATCATCCGCATAACCTCGGCACGGAGTACGGTGGCCAAGCACCACTGTCACTGCCAGGTACGGTTTCCACGGTGACCCCAACCTAATACCAAAGCCCGCTCCTGAAAGGGGCGCACGGCATCGCGGAGATAAGAGGGTGATTTTTATGGGTAAATTAGTGTAATTTATTTATAATTTAAAAAAATCATAATTTTTTCAAATAAAATTTGGTGCTATACATATACTTGTAGAAAATAAATATATATATCACATGTACACAATATATACCGTGCCTGCGCACCTTGCGGACAAAATGGGAACTATTTTGGGGGATTCAGCGTTCTCATCAGACGTTCTGATGGGCATTCTGAATCCCCCAATTTTGTATGGAGAAATTGCTGCAAATTTTGGGGGATTCAGAATGCTGATGAGACCAGCCTAGAGTTCTGATCAGAATTCTGAATCCCCCAAAATTTGTTCTCCTTGGTTGCTTGGGTAACGGCCAAATTTTGAAATGTTCGGCTCCTAAATGTATGCAATTAGAATCGGTTAGCCTACCGAATCGGTAGAGGTGTATATATTGGTTTTTTACCATTATTTGAATCGGTTGAGGTGTATGTTTTGTTTTTTTCCCTTTTTTTCGTTTGCGCTAGAGTTTACGCCCCGTCTGGCACCGCCTATTTAGACCAAGGTACTTTAAAAAGACAGGTAGCTTCTTAACCGCTTTGACAGGTCACCATTTTGAATTTGTTTGACATTCATAGCAGGGCGCTTTTATCAACAAAACCACGTGAGTTTCAAGAAGAAGAAGAAGAAGATATGGGCAAGTTTGGTGGTTTTATCAAGGAAAGTACCTGATTTCACTCTTTTTCGGATGTTTAAATGATCCATCTCTCGATTTAAGATCAATCGAGCAACCGAGTTATGTTTTACAGCGAGTGAGCACGGTCCAGGAACGCTAGCTAGCTCTTGTTCTAGGCCGGGTGGCAAGACCTACGGACCGATACCATATTGAAACACTAGGAAGAATTTTGAGAATATTTGCATAAACTTTAACTTTCGTGCCACTTTTCGTGAATTTGCACTGTCGTAATACCACAGAAAAGCGAAAACAGCTCCGAAAAGAGCGTTCCCGAAGTAAACATCCCACCATCCCATGAATGTCAAACTCTGAAATTTTTTCTAAAATCCGATCGGGGATTTGTTCTGGATAAAGCTACCTGTCTTTTTAAAGTACCTTGGGCAGGGGTAAAAACCCGAAAATTTATGCCGAAATGTCAAACGTATTGTTTACATCTGTGTTTTGGCCGCTGAAGTTGATTTCCGAATAAATTTTGCAGTTTTTAACGATATTGTTGCTGTTGCTGTTATATTTATATTAAAAATGCAAAAACAATACGAAAAGAACCTACATTTTCGTAAATAAAGAGATGCTGCCACACGGAGCGAAAATTTGCGCGCAAATTTGCACATTAATGCCAAAATGTTTTCGCTTCGTGTGGCAGGCGTAAAACCCCGAAAATTTATGCCGAAATGTCAAACGTATTGTTTTCATCTGTGTTTTGGCCGCTGAAGTTGATTTCCGAGTAAATTTTGCAGTTTTTAACGATTTTGTTGCTGTTGCTGTTATATTTATATTAAAAATGCAAAAACAATACGAAAAGAACCTACATTTTCGTAAATAAAGCGTTCGATAGCGTCAAGGGTTCAGCGAAAAAGTCCGCGGACGTATAAAAGTTTGACAGCGGGTAAGGGTTAAGCGAAACCGTTTTGGCATTATTTTTTTCGTTTGCGCTAGAGTTTTCGCCCCGTGTGGCCACGGCTAAGCGTTCGATAGCGTCAAGGGTTCAGCGAAAAAGTCCGCGGACGTATAAAAGTTTGACAGCGTGTAAGGGTTAAGCGAAACCGTTTTGGCATTAGCCGTGGCCACACGGAGCGAAAATTTGCGCGCAAATTTACAAATTAATGCCAAATCGTTTACGCTTCGATATGTTTACGTGGCCGGGTTGAGGAAATTAAAATCGTTTTGTGGAAGAAAAGGATTGAACACACTAGCAATGATCACTATCTATCAATGTAAACCACAAATAGAACATATTGCGAGCCCTTCCGTTTGCAAACAGCTTTTACTCTAGGTTTTACGCTCCACGGACCTATAAGCCTGCCACAGACTGCAAGCGGCGCGTGCGGAACGTTTCGCCGCGTACGAATAGAATGTATGGGATTGTACTGGGCAACACATACCGCACGCGGACGGCGCGTGCGGATCCTTGCGGACCTTGCGGCAGAATGCAAAAGTTTGCATTTTGACGCGGCGAACCGCGGCGAAATCCGGTGGATTTGATTTGGCAGTTGGATGTAAACAAAATGAGTGTTTGCATTGTGATCATGGAATCATGTTATTGATAATAATATGTATAGAATAATATGATAAGTAATAGAAATGTAATATCTTGTTTTCGTTAACAATTCGTGTTTTCGTAAACATTGTTTGGTTTATATCGATAGGTTCAACGCTATAACGGCCGTGCCGCGCCGCATGCACCGCAACCGGTATGTGTTGCCGCTTCATCCGCGGCGAACCGTTCCGTCCGCGCCGCAAGCTCCGCTTGCGGTCTGTGGCAGGCTATAATCGTTTGACAGCATGTAAACGGCAAGCGTAAATGTTTTGGCATTAATTTTTTCGTTTGCGCTAGAGTTTTCGCCCCGTGTGGCCACGGCTATTAATTTTTTCGTTTGCGCTAGGGTTTTCGCCCCGTCTGGCACCGCCTATAGAATTTGTCCGTGTCTTCTTCTTCTTCAAACGCACGCTGGTTTTTTGTAGCACGAACGTCAAATACAACCAATATGGCGACCTGTCAAAGCGTTTAAGAATCACCTGAATTTTTAATACACCTTGTTCTGCAAAAAGATACCTGTCTATTTAAAGTACCTTGGTTGAAACGAGAAAAAGATTTCCATTTCCTTTTATTCTATAGCCGTGGCCACACGGGGCGAAAACTCTAGCGCAAACGAAAAAATTAATGCCAAAACGGTTTCGCTTAACCCTTACCCGCTGTCAAACTTTTATACGTCCGCGGACTTTTTCGCTGAACCCTTGACGCTATCGAACGCTTTATTTACGAAAATGTAGGTTCTTTTCGTATTGTTTTTGCATTTTTAATATAAATATAACAGCAACAGCAACAAAACCGTTAAAAACTGCAAAATTTATTCGGAAATCAACTTCAGCGGCCAAAACACAGATGAAAACAATACGTTTGACATTTCGGCATAAATTTTCGGGTTTTTACGCCTGCCACACGAAGCGAAAACATTTTGGCATTAATGTGCAAATTTGCGCGCAAATTTTCGCTCCGTGTGGCAGCATCTTATCATGTTCTTTCCGAGCGGGCCTAACCATCGTGCGCAATTTTAAAATAATAATGATATTCTGGACTTTATTTCAGGAAATTTCTTGTTTAGGGTTTTTTTCATTTCTTAGTTTTTTCTATTAGTTTTTTCCCCGCTTTGTGATCATGTGTACCCTACTTTTAATCTCCTCTCTCTTTCTCTCTCTCTCTCTCTCTCTCTCTCTCTCTCTCTCTCTCTCTCGCTCTCTTTCTATACCCTCCATGTTACTCGTTTTCTCCCTCTCTCTGGTTCTCTTTCTCCCTATCTTTCTCATTTTTCTTTTCCGGCAGGGCTGGTGATGGGCATGGTTTGCCTAAAATCGACTACTTAACTACTACGAATATACCTATCTTGAGGCTACTAGAGGGAAGGGTTTATATCATTTGTAGTACGATTTTGTAGCCCATCATCATCATTTGTTTTTTACTCTCCGAGGTGCAGTACACACATATGACCAACCGGTATCGTTCAACGAGCCATTCCGTTGTGCTTTCTATTTCGATACATTTCTATTGCATGGGTATGATCCAGAGTGTTGGTTCTGGATGGAAAGAGAATTTCTCATTTTAAGCGTACTACCTCTCGTCAACCCGTGCCGCTGCTCTAGCCTAAGACTTAAATAATCATTTGTTATTCCTCCAATTTGGCTACTTAAGATTGAATTAACAGTGCTGCGTACTTTATCTGCTTTTATCTGAATTGTAGGTTGATGTGGATAGATACATCTATCTAGTGTATATATATATATATATATATATATGTATATATATATATATATATATATATATATATATATATATATATATATATTGAATATTGGTAAATCAATTGGGTAATATTGGTATATCAATCAATATTCATATTGGGTTGATTTACGTCTCGCCACATGGTCTAGGTCGCCATCTCGCAAGGCCCATGCCCCCCCCCCCCCCCCCCCGCCTTCCTCAAAACAATAAAAACCTCCTATACACAAATATCCATCACCACATTTTGGATACGATTTCGTGTGCCCATTCTTTCCTTCCTTTCCGTTGCACGGTGGCCATTGGCTTTAATAAAATACATTTGCATCAACACATACCGGCACACACACGCACATATATACAACAGACACCTACATACAAAAGGCATACGCCCGAAGGACAATTACCCGTATGCAAAATGTATACAACCGTTCTGGCGACGGGTGTTCTGGTGACGGGTCTGTTAAGCTTAACAGACCCGGTTGCATATACCTTCTGCAATGGGGTATGCGCTTACATATGATAACCTAAAAAAGTGAACGCCTTCCACTGTTGTATTCTCTCACTTATGTACAGTTACTGTCTGACAGTTGCTTGTTTGCTGCCTCCATTCCATCAGCTCACGGCTTCCCTCTCTTTCAAAAGCTCAGCGCCCACCGGAGGGTAATGATAATAAAGAAAACTAACGAAAATTATTCCAAAGCTCGAATATGCCTCGAGTCCATCCCCGCTAGCTATAGCTTGCTGTAGCAATGGGGCCAAGCCAATGCGCCCGTTCACAAGCTCATCGGCCACGATGCTTTCAGATGCGTGACTGAGTAACCAATAACGTAGGCTGACGCTGTGCATTAATTAGGCGCAGGCGATGGTTGGGTGGTGGTGACATGTTTCAGATTCATCACTGAACCGCATTCACTGTTACCGATGTTCGGTTTTGGGTTTTTTGGCACCGACTGTCGCAGGATATTATATTATTCCTCTTTTTGCTTCTCTTTCTATTTCGCTGTCTTATGAATTAGTCTTACAGCGGCGGTCTTCGTTTCCGAACATTAAATTAAACGTAAAACACACTCGCACACACACTTATACTTAATTCACATCACTAAGACCGCACGCTCGAAAGTACTCAAACAAAGAGACAAATATATATAAAACCAGAATGCATGATGTTGGGATACTAAATGCAGCAAATTTGTGTAGAGGCACGGTAAGGGAAAGTGATGTTCTAATAAATAGCGGCACTCTAGGCGGTATTGAAGACACCATGCAGAATGCACAAAGACGGTAAAGGAAGGGGGAATATAAGAATGATCGAACAGCAACACTGTGCGTGAAATGCATAGCAACACTCGGTTGGACCCTAGTGCACGATTTGATCGTAACACGGTTAGATTGTCTTTTACCGCTTTAACTCCAAGTCCAACCTCCACCTCTCCCGCCGTTCTCCTTATACGTGTCTCCTGCATTTGTTACACTTTTGAAGGTGGTTGGGCGAAGGCTACATCATTGCTTACACCATCTAATCGCCGATTCATGTGTCTCGTTGCTCTCATACTTTAAGCGGGCATGATCTTCCAAATAAGAGGCAAATAAATACGCAAACGAAACCTCATTTCAAACATCGTCCCAAAAACCGACTGGTCTCTGGCTGGCCAGGCAACGGAACGTATAATCTGCTGTGAGCTACAGGAATATCGGGTCCCAGAATTGAAGATCGTTCCATTCCATTTCTGCTAGTCATGCATACAATCCAAAGAAAGAAGAGGGATGATAACCTAAACCTAATAGATTGTGAAAATGCGAAGAATTCGCCGCGCAAGGATTGTCCGAAAAGTAACAAAGACTGCAATCCTTCGTAAATTCCTAGTGGGGTGCGCCTTCGTACGTCCGTAAGGGCCACTGGTCGATCGATTTACAGTAGTCGCAGGCGCCACCGATACCAGTAGCCATCGGTATAGCAGTAGTGAATGGTGTGGCTGCTACGGGTGTACCAGCTTACGGTGCATTCGATGCCGGCGCCTGCCGATACAATGGATTGCGGTCCTTTACTGGCAGCGGATGGGCTTCCGTGTTGAACACCCAATCGTCGAGCGGTAGCAGCGAATCGTCGGAGAATAGCAGGTAAAGGTACTAGGGTGCGAGGAGGATGTGTGTGTGTGTGTGTGTGTGTGTGTGAAGAAGAGAAAAAAGTCGTTAGGTAACATTGCTGACCATTCATGCCGTTGCTGGTACCTAACCTACCTTGAGCGTTTCTGCGAGGAAGAAACTCTGCTGCACATCGTCCTTCACTGGCTCGGTGAGATAGACGTTCTTGAGACCCGTGTAGCCGGTCGGTGTGCGACAGTGCTTCTCGAGAGCCTGCAACAGAGCCATTAATAGTTGGTTATCTTTTGCAAATTCTGTATAGCTAGTCCCGAGCAAAGAGCCTCATCGTAGGCCATTCGGTTGCCTTACCTGGATCGCATCCCAACCCCAGTCACGGTACTTCTGATCGTGCGTCAGTCGCCACATGATGAAGTAGCTCTCGAACGTTTCCGGCCGCAGTATATAATACTTCTCCTGGGCTTTCAGAGCCTTCGCCTCTACGCCATCGTTGAAGCGGAACGATTCTGGCCCGAGCCGGGTGTAGGTGCGTATGTAGCTCTCGTGACAGGTATTGGTCAGTCCCTCGCCAATCTCCATATATCGCTCCGAGTACT